>NW_026115088.1:2167601-2404719 GCF_025201925.1 Gopherus flavomarginatus
CGGGGCGGGGCCGGGCCGAGGAGCACAGAGGCGGGACGGGGAGAGGCGGCTCCGCACGGGGGGGACCGGGGGCTCAGACACCCAGTTCCAGGCGCCAGGCCAGCCCCTGCCCCGGGAGCAGCCCCGGCCCGTGGGAGCCGGGCGGGGGGGGCACAGGGCAGAGGCAGCGCAGAGTGAAAGGGCTTCACTCCCGCCCCCCCCCCCGCTGGGCCTGGAGGGCAGCGGGGGGGGGGAGGCGGTAAGCTGCCTGGGAGCAGCCCCACAAGCGGCAGCCTGGGGCTGCAGGGCCTTCAGCCTCCCCCAACCTGCCCCCCAGTGTCCCCCCGTCCGCTGTGACTCTCCTGCCAGCACCGCCCCCTCCTCTCCTTCTGTAGGGCCCCAGCAGCCCCTTCAAGCCCCCCAACCAGCCCCCCAGTGTCCCCCATCTGTTGTGACCCTCTCGCCAGCCCCACCCCCATCTGTGGGGATCCCTCAGCCCCCAGCATCCCCTCCCCCATCGTGTACACTCCACCTGGCCTTTCCCTTCGCTCCGACCTCCTCCCCCTCCGTCCTCAGCACCCCGACACCGACCTCCTCCTCTCGCCCCACCCGTGACATCCTCCTTCCCGTTCTCAGCACCCCACCACCCCTTCCTGCTCCTCCCCCCCAACCCCGTCCTCAGCGCCCCACTCCTAATTGCCTCCAACCCATTTTTCATTGCTGAAACCCACTTTCCCATCCTCCCACTCCCTCAGTCCATCCCCAGGGTGTGAGGTTCCTCATCTTCAATCTCTGCTACACCCAAACCTGCCAGGTTCCCCTTTTCAACAACTGTGGGGTCATCCAACCCACCGCCACCCATGCACTCTGGGCTCTCTAAATCCCACATTCCCACAATGCACGTTGGTAACCCCACCCTCCTCTATCCCTAATCCCCCTATTCCCTTCCCTGGGGTCCTCCTGGACACCCCAACCCACAGTCAGGCCCCCACATACATCCCAGTCACTCATTCACATGCTGTGCTAGTTCTTCAGAGACCCCCCACAGCCCGGCAAACTTCTCCATCCATGAGCCCTATGGACCTGTGGCCAGGAAGCTCCCACTTTGGCTGGGCAGGGTGTGGGTGTTAATCTTTTCCTGTCTTGTGTGTGCTGTGCTCACAAAGGCTTTTGCTCCCTCGGGGTGGGGGTGTGGTGTTTGGCCGAAGATGAGGTGTTTGGTAGCCCTGTGGATGCTGTGTGGTGTCTGGAATGGGGCGTGTGTGTTCCCATCATGCCCCTTCCCCTCTGCCTGCAGAGCTGAGGACAGACAGGTCTGAGGAGCAGAGCAGGAGCTCTGGGAAGGAGAAGAGCAATATGAAGATGGAGTCTAAGATGAGGCCAGGTAACTTCTGTGGAGGGAGACATGCTGACAGGGCCTAGGATTGGGGAGACAAGCAGGTGTGAGCCCCGGCTCAGATTTCTAATTGTAGCTGTGATGGCAGAATGGGGAGGAGGGTTTGAAGCTGAAGCCCTGGTGTGTGGGAGTAGTGAGATGAGGAACCTCACCACCATTGCTTTTTCTTTTCCTCTTGTGTTGTGTTTCATACCAAGGGAAAAGAAGTCGTGGGGATGGAGTCCAGCCCTGAGGTGAGATGGAAAGTGATCAAGAGCAGTGACAGCGTGAATCCTGTTGATGCCAGGCAAGAGCTGCCCAACTGGGACAAGAGTAACCGTCTCTGTCGGTGAGATGTGTATCTGGTTTGGGAAGGGCTCTGGTCACAGCCCTCCTGGCTCCAGGCAGGGACTTCCCGTTATCTGGGTGTGGGTTTCCGGACTATCTGTGGCTTCAAGGGAGATGATGTTGCCATTTGCGAGGGCTGATCATCTCTCTTGCAAGGAGTGGTGTGTGCTCCCTAGCAGAAAGTTGGATCCATGAGGGTGACTCCCTGTTCTGAGTTTCTTTCTTCCTCCTAGGTTTCTCTCTCTGTGTTGGCCAACTTTCACTCAAACTCTCTCTGTCTCTCCTTTCATGGACACCTGTCGTGTTCAGTTGCCTGCATTCTCTTCCTCTGCTCCCCCTCCCCCAGTCTCCTATGGGCTCAGCTGGGTCTATCTGCCCACGGGCAGGGTCTCTGCCATACTGGGAAGGATGTGTCCTCCCTGCCAGGATAAGGGTGGTGCTCCTCCCACCCCCTATCTTCAGGGAGACCTCATTGCTGTAACTGGGTCACAGCGTGAGTGGCCAGTAATGTCTTTGGGGCTGTGAGGTCTGAGAGTGAGAGGGGTGGGCTCACGGTCATGGCTTTGGGCAGAGGAGAAGTGGGGCTGGGATTAGAGATGCCCCTTATCACCAGCTAGCTCCATTACTGCATCACCCAAAAGTCTTGCTCAGGGTCCATTATGCCTCCTTTGTGCTGGCACTGCAGGGACAGTCAGAGGGACAGCAGATGCATGAGGAAATAGATGAGTGTGTGAGGCAGATGGGTGAAGGGGTGTGTGTGACATACATTGGGGACGGATGAGGGGTTGAGGGCTGGACGGACAGCGGGACAGATGGAGAGCTGCAGGGACGGATGGTGAATGTCACAGGCTGGACTTGTGATGGGTTCAGCTCTTGGCCACTGGGCTCTGTCATCTCCTGCCCCCATCTGCCCGTCTGACTCTGTCCCTGTCTCTCGCAGGCAGCACTCAGCAGAGTCCTGGCCCTGTTGTTACACTGGTGCCTACATCCAGCGCACACCTGTGCATAATGTGCTCCTGGAGAGCTCAGGCAGGGAGAAGCATGTGGCTCATGGCTGCTAAACCAGCTACTCCAAAGAGTGCCGCAGATCTCCCGCTCCTTGGGCAGCAACACCCTGACCGGGGGGGTTCCCTGTCCCTCCTCGCTGCCAAAGCAGCCTGCTCAGCGCAGAAACCGAGGTCACCTGCCTCCGCCCAGCCTCTAGCTGGAGCTGCTCCAGCCCCGAATTGCTGGTATCCAGCCTGGCTGGAGTTGTTGCCATGTCCTAGTGGAGTCCGTTCTTTCTCCCTGGTAGATTATGGTTTTCCCCACTGCAGTTAGTTGCTCTTTCTCTGCTTCCCCATAGCCCCTCCCCAGTGATAGTGACCCCTGCTGGCCAGGAACGGGAGTATCCTGTAGGTGCCTTCTTGTAGGAGCAGTGACTCCTGATGGCGAGGGGCAGCAATGCCTGGCATGTATCCCCCTGGCATTGCTGCAGAGACCCCTGGTGGCAACTGAGGGCAGTTGCCTATGTGACCCCACTACTGCCATTGCGCCTGTGAGCGCTGGTGGGTAGGTGAGGCAGGGCCCTGTATGTACATCAGCCATTGGGGCAGGGCCCTCTGTGTATCCCACTCTCATCTCGACTGTAAGCTGTCTAAACTCCTACCTGCCTCATGGGGCCACAACCGTGGTACCCCCAACCCACCCAGCAATGTCGTCAATCTATCCAACTACACACTCAGCCCAGAAGAAAAGTCTGTCCTATCTCGGAGACTCTCTTTCTGCCCTGCCACCTCTACCAACATGATACAGTTCTGCAGCAATCTGGAAACCTACTTTCGCCGTCTCTGATTCAAAGAATACTTTCAGGACAACACTGAACAGCGCACTGATACACAGATACCCTCCCACCAACAGCACAAGAAGAAGAACTCCATATGGACTCCTCCTGAGGTTCGAAATGACAGTCTGGACCTATACATTGAATGCTTCCGCTGATGTGCACAGGCAGAAATTGTGGAAAAACAACTTTGCTTGCCTCATAATGTAAGTCGTGCAGAACGCAATGCCATCCACAGCCTCAGAAACCACCCAGACATCAAAGAGGCTGATAAAGGAGGTGCTGTTGTCATCATGAACAGGTATGACTACCAAAAGGAGGCTGCCAGACAACTCTCCAACACCAAATTCTACAGGCCACTTCCCTCAGATCCCACTCAGGAATACACTAAGAAACTGCAAAATCTACCCAGGACACTCCCTACACTAACACCGGAACTAATCAACATACCCTTAGAGCCCCGACCAGGGTTATTCTATCTACTACCCAAGATCCACAAACCCGGAAATCCTGGATGCCCCATCATCTCGGGCATTGGCACTCTCACTGAAGGACTGTCTGGATATGTGGACTCTCTATTCAGACCCAATGTCACCAGCACTCCCAGCTATCTCTGTGACACCACTGATTTCCTGAGGAAACTACAATGCATTGGTGACCTTCCAGAAAACACCCTCCTAGCCACCATGGATGTAGAGGCTCTCTACACGAACATCCCACACACAGATGAAATACAAGCTGTCAGGAACAGAATCCCTGATGATGGCGCAGCACAATTGGCTGCTGAGCTCTGTGCCTTTATCCTCACACACAACTATTTCAAATTTGGTGACAATATATATCTCCAGATCAGTGGCACCGCTATGGGCACCCGCATGGCCCCACAATATGCCAATATTTTTATGGCCGACCTGGAACAACGCTTCCTCAGCTCTCGTCCACTCACGCCCCCTTCTCTACCTACGCTACATTGATGACATCTTCATCATCTGGACCCATGGGAAGGAGTCTCTGGATAAATTCCACCACGATTTCAACAGCTTCCACCCCACCATCAGCCTCGGCCTGGACCAATCTACACAGGAGGTCTACTTCCTAGACACCATGGTGCAAATAAGTGATGGTCACATTACTACCACCCTATACCGAAAACCTACCGACCGCTATGCCTACCTTCATGCCTCCAGCTTCCATCCCGGACACATCACACGATCCATTGTCTACAGCCAAGCACTGAGGTACAACCGCATCTGCTCTAACCCCTCAGACAGAGACCAACACCTACAAAATCTCCATCAAGCATTCTCAAAACTACAATACCTGCATGAGGAAATAAGGAAACAGATCAACAGAGCCAGACGTGTACCCAGAAGCCTCCTACTGCAAGACAAACCCAAGAAAGAAACCAACAGGTCTCCACTAGCCATCACATACAGTCCCCAGCTAAAACCCCTCCAACGCATCATCAGGGACTTGCGTGGCAGGCCGGTCCTCGCCCACAGGCAACCTGCCAACCTGAAACATATTCTCACCAGTAACTGCACACCGCACCATAGTAACTCTAGCTCAAGAACCAATCCATGCAACAAACCTCGATGCCAACTCTGCCCACATATCTACACCAGCGATACCATCACAGGACCTAACCAGATCAGCCACACCATCACTGGTTCATTCACCTGCACATCCACCAATGTAATATACGCCATCATATGGCAGCAATGCCCCTCTGCTATGTACATCGGCCAAACTGTACAGTCGCTACGGAAAAAGATAAACGGAGACAAATCAGATATTAGGAATGGCAATATACAAAAACCTGTAGGAGAACACTTCAGCCTCCCTGGCCACACTATAGCAGACCTTAAGGTGGCCATCCTGCAGCAAAAAAACTTCCGGACCAGACTTCAAAGAGAAACTGCTGAGCTTCAGTTCATCTGCAAATTTGACACCATCAGCTCAGGATTAAACAAAGACTGTGAATGGCTTGCCAACTACAAAACCAGTTTCTCCTCCCTTGGTTTTCACACCTCAACTGCTAGAGCAGGGCTTCATCCTCCCTGATTGAACTAACCTCATTATCTCTAGCTTGCCTGCATATATATACCTGCCCCTGGAAATTTCCACTACATGCATCTGACGAAGTGGGTATTCACCCATGAAAGCTCATGCTCCAAAACGTCTGTTAGTCTGTAAGGTGCCACAGGATTCTTTGCTGCTTTTACAGATCCAGACTAACACGGCTACCCCTCTGATACTTTCAGGATATGTTTTGGTTCTGAGAGGTGAAAGGCTGCTCTGTGTGAGATGTTATGGAGTGACGTAGCAAAGGTTGATTGCAGAGGTGATGCATGTGCCACAAAAGTTGTGGGGTCCCTCCCCTAGCTCTGGCCCCAGAGTCCAGAATTTACATAAACCCACCCGCTGACCTGTGACTAAGAATCTGGTTGCAGAGGTATTTCGTGTCCCACAGCTGACTTCCCACAGTCCAATCTGCAAAATTTTCTTGTTGTCTGAGGGGAAAGAAGCATTTTCCCCAACTATGGAGTTGTTTAAAACTTTCAGTGTGGAGATGAGATCAAAGCCCAGCAGCTTATGTATGTCTAAAAATTGCATTTAGTCAATAATCATTTTTTATCTGTAGTATTGATCCAAATATGAATTAGAATGATAAAAAACTCTATTTTTAAACTAGAGAGATACAAAGGACATAAAATGTGCATTTAAACATTTCACAAGAAAAGCATGCTGCTAAATACAAATATTCCTTTTCAATCTCTCTTATTTCACTATCCTTTGGAACCCATGTCCCTTACCTAACGAGAGTTATGTAGGTTCGGGTGAGTCCCGAAATCATGAACTGCTAAGTTCCGTTCTACTGTCTTTGATTCATATCACCAGAATAACTGTACTTTATTACCCCTGCCCTAATAAGAAAGAGACCGGGGATCCCACAGCAGCTGAAATAACCCTTTGGACATGCACCCCCATCATGCAATGCGGGGTGGGTGTGAGCATGCATATCAGCAACGAAAGGCCTTTACAACAGATCACCAACAGATGTCAGGGTAAAGTTCATTCTCACCTTGCTTACATCCTCCCCCAGCCAAGAATTGGTGGTCCTGATAAATCACACTCCCTGTTATACCAACACATTGGTATTGAATGCGAAGTTATGGCTAGCAAAAGTAGCCACTCATCTCTGCCTTGTAGCATCCAGCTTAGCCCTTGTTAACACATAAGTCAGTGGATTGTTCTCTGTCCACACCTGAAACTGAGCACCACACAAGTAGTCTAGAAATTTCTCAGTGATGGCCCATTTCAAGACCAAGAACTGCGGCTGGTGGTGGGATAGCGAGTTTCGCTATCTGACAGTCCTCAGCTGGCAATGCCTACGGATTTAGATTTCCTTCCACTTCCTGGTACGGGACTGCTCCCAGACCCTCCAAACTGGCATCAGCATGCAGGATAAACGGCTTGTTTGGGTTAACAAGGACTTGGACTGGCACATGAATCAGGCAAATTATTATTTCCCGTAAAGCTCTGTCACTTCTCTCATCCCACCATGTCCCAAATGGAGAAGAGAGGAGCCCCTCCCATGTCCCAGTCCAGGAACACCAGAGTGTGGTGTGGTTGTGACTCAGTCCAGGTCTGCTAGTGCTGAAAAGGAGAAGATTTCCTTCCTCAGTCCAGGTCAACTGGAATTGTTGTTGCGGTGGGGAAAAGATGTCTTTCATCTGGTTCTTAGATGCTTTGGTGAAAGGGGACAGGCAGAGGCTTTTTTCTTCCCTCTGCAGCTCAAATTGCACACTTCTTCTCTGCTTTTTGCTCTAGCTTGACTTCTCTCTTGCATCTCAATTTTCTCTTTCCTGGTCTCATTCCAGAGCATTCACAGCCCAATTCTCTATCCTAACCCTGAGCTCTCTACTGCACCCTGAATGTCTCATTCTAACCCCACCCCAGAGTCTGCACCCCCAGAGCCAGTGCCTTCATCCCTCTGCATTCCAACTCTCTGTCCCATGTAGCCTGATATAGGGTGTACTAATAATATTAATTTGGATAATTTGATGAAAATTTAATTGATTAGCTTACATGTTATTTAATTTAATTGAGTTACAAAGTTACATTTGTATTACTGCTATTCAAAAGATACATATGGCATTATATACAACAAAGTTTTGGTTAATATACTCACAGCCTTCCTTGATAACCTGGTGGTAAGAGACACAGGACCAGCCTTGCAGTTCAGGTTTCTCAATTCTTAAGTGAAAGATGCTGTGCTTAGGGAAAGCTAGTGTTAGGGTTTACTTGAATGTGTTAAACTTAAAATCAAAACTTAATAAACAAAGACTAAAAACGTAGGGAAACCGAACTTAACCTAATTCCCTTGAAACTTAAAGTTTCAGAACAAGTACAGCCTACTGCTAGTACATAGAGAGAGAGTGGAGGACGTAAGTCACAATGATAGAGCAAAGTGCTCTAGCGAGGTGGCTTACCTCTTTTATAGGGCACAAGGGCCGGAAATCCTTCCTCCTATGCCCAAATTTCATTCCTCACCCACAAAACATTAGGGTACATTTACTTCATAGACTAGTATGTTTGTGCTTGTTGATGACATGTACATATGCACATAAGTTACCTTGTAGTGTACCTGTTAAATCTGTGGGTACAACACTGAATAAAATTCTATGCCATTCTCCATTGTCGATTGGTCTAAGTAAAGGTCTTGGACAGGCATGGGTACTTATCTATTTAAGTAACATGAGAAAGGCCGATTTTCCTCTCTGAGTAAAAGGTCACAATATAGATATGCTAACTTTGCCTTAGCTTAACATACAGGATATGGCCTCTAGGTTCTCGTAAGTCATGTGTCTCAGTCTACTAATCATTTTTATTGCCCTCTTCTGGACTCTCTCCAGTTTGTCCACATCCCTTCTCATGTGGGTCCCAACCCCAAAAGTACTCACATTTTACCCCATTGACCCCAAAATGCCAGCTTTTAATATGTAAATAGGGTGCTGCCATGGTCAAGTCACTCCTGAGCTCTCCAGTGGATCCTGCTGGTGGAGAACAAGGTGAAAATTAGCCAGGATGTCACTCAGTCAAATCCCTGTGCTCCCCGCAGATGATATCGGAAGGCTCCAAGATGGATCATTTCCCTTTCTCTCATCAGCTTCAGGCCCCAGGGTTACAAATGCACAAACCAGTTGGGATTCTCCCCTGGCCTCAGGGTGTGGGGCTGCTCTGAGGGGATGGACTTGCACACTTGGGATATTAGTGCAAAGATACAATTTCAATTTCTCTTAGAGAAATTGGAGGGCAATTTATATTTGGTACAAATCTTATTTAGTGAAAGGAAAGCTGCAGTGACAGCCTGGTTACTGGGGTGCAAAACACCTTCCTCCTGGGAGAAACAAGAAGTTAGAATTAGAAATTTACATCGTTTGTTCCAGTGTTGGTACAGGTTTAATTTTGCTTCTGTGTAGGTTTGTTTCAGGCTGTGACCATTTTGGTTTATTGGGTTGTTTTGTTTTTTTTAGTTGGAATGGAGCTTTTAATTGACATTTGCTGGATTCAAATGGCTGACTTGCAACACCAGTTTTGACATAGTTCTGCATATTTTATTACGATTTGACCAGTATTCAAGGATTCAATTCCTTTATAGGAGGCTTTAGAGGTCATGCTTATTTATTTGATGTTATTTTATCATTCTGCTGTAGCACACTTTTTGATAAAATGTTGAAATTATTAATTTACAGCATTTGTTAGTTTTTATTTTTACAAACAAAGTTTTTCTTAATGTTTGGGTTTTAAATTAAGCCTTGTTTTTGGTTTCAATTTTTCATTTAGGTTTTGGTTACTGGTGGGATCTTTAAGAGAACTTTGGATTCAGTACTAAAATTTGGACAGATTTAGAATATTTTAAGTAAACCGTTTTTACTATTTTATTTTAATAAAGTTTGTATTGCTGTAAACCCTAGCCGGGGGGAGAGGAGATGAGCCTGGCCTTTAACTGAGAAGGAACAGAGGCATGGCCCCCGTGAAGGGTGAGGCCAGGCACAGCTCCCCAATTTTTTTTGTCTAGCCCATCTCAGGCCTGGTCTACACTACGCTGTTAAACTGATTTTAACAGCGTTAAATCGATTTAACGTCGCACCCGTCCACACTACACTGCTCTTTATATCAATTTAAAGGGCTCTTTAAATCGATTTCTGTACTCCTACAAAACGAGAGGAGTAACGCTAAAATCGATATTACTATATCGGATTAGGATTAGTGTGGACGCAAATCGACGTTATTGGCCTCATTATTTTACAGTAGCTACCCACAGTGCACCGCTCCAGAAATTGACACTAGCCTCGGACCATGGACGCACACTACCGAATTCATGTGCCTAGTGTGGACGCTCACAATCGACTTTATAATATCTGTTTTATAAAATCGGTTTAAGCTAATTCGAATTTATCCTGTAGTGTAGATGTAGCCTCAGTCCCCCACTAAAGGAGAAGAGTCTGATGCCACCCCTGCAGGTTACTGAGTGTCACTGCTGCTCCATGGGAAACATGCTCTGTTCCTTACCCAGATTGGTGGGAAACACACTCTGTGCATTACCGTGACTGGTCCGTGGGTGTCACTGCTTGTAGAGGGCAGACACATGCTGTGCATTACGCCACCTGGCCACTGGGTGTCACTGCTGTATCAAGGGAAACACCTTCTGTGCATTACCCTGAATGACCACGAGGTGTCACTGCTGCTCCAAGGGAAACATACTCTGTGTGTTACCCTGACTGCCCACTGGGGGTCACTGCTGCGCCAAGGAAAACACCTTCTGTGCATTACTCTGACTGTCCACTGGGTGTCACTGCTGCGCCATGGGAGACATAAGAGCGGCCAGACTGGTTCAGACGCAAAGTCCACCTAGCCCAGTATCCTCCTGTCTTCTGACAGTGGCCAGTGCCAGGTGCCCCAGAGGGAATGAACAGAGCAGGGAATCATCAAGTGATCCATCCCCTATTGCCCATTCCCAGCTTCTGGCAAACAGAGGCTACAGGCACCATCCCTGCCCACCCTGGCTAATAGCCCTTGATGGATCTATCCAGCGTAAACTTATCTAGTTCTTTTTTGAACCCTGTTATAGTCTTGGCCTTCACAACATCCTCTTGCAAGGAGTTCCACAGGTTAACTATGCAACTGCCTTGAGTTTACCCCCCCTCCCCTGGCCAGGTTGTATATGGAAAAGAGGATGAGGATGAGGAGAGGCATGATATGTCTGTCAGTAGCTGGTGCCTCAGTTTCCTCTAGGCAGCAGTGCTGCAGGCTCCTTTGGTCTGTGCCCATGCAACTGTGTCTGGGGAAGGAGGAGAAGAGGCTCATTCTTCCCAGCCCCACCCCCCACCCCCAGCAGCTGGGGAATCCAGGCCAAATTTAATCCTGGTACCTGGGCTGAGATTAGCCTGGGCTGGGGTAGGGCTGGGGAGGAATTGGGAGGGAGACAGATGCACCTGCTGTGAGGGAAGATCCTCCCATTCCCTGCCAACCCCCTTCACTCCTTGCAGCACAACACCCCCTAGCATTTCTTTCTCTGTCATGGGAGCTGTCTGCTGCTTGCTTCTCCCTTAGCATCATCTCTCCCCATCCTGGAGCACTGGCATTGCCCATCCTGTGCAAACAGGGAGGCCCCGGTGTGCCCCATGACACTGCCCTGCAATTGTGGGGGCAGATGTTGGATGGAGCCATATCAAAATATGGGGGTGGGCAAGGCTGGGGACCAGGACTCCTGGGTTCTCCCCTCAAATGTGGGAGGGGAGTGGAGATTAGGGGGTAGAGTGGGGGAGGGACAGGGCTGGGATCCAGGGCTATTGCTTTTTCTGGTTTTCTCCACCTCCTGCAGCTGCCTTGATCCTTTCAATGTGTTTCTTGTTCCATATTCATTTGCTGACTTGTGTAAATCACCCCAGAGGTGGCTGCATCTCAGTGTTGGGTGAGGCACCCTTGGCTGCATCACCTCCTAACCGCGTCTCTCTCCCCTTCGGGTGACCCTGCAGCACTCAGCAAACATCCACAAGATCATGGGGCACTTTGAGCACTGCACAGGCAGGGGCCAGGCGCCCAGCCCTCCCTCCAGAGAATGGGACACAGCATCGACTACTTTTTACAGGGATTAAAAAGGGGCAAAGGAGGGCAAATCAGAGGAGTAGGTGGCCAGGGTCTGAGCAGGGGTTGGAAATTGACTGGTCGGGGGTCAAGCAGCTGGAGGCAGAGTTAGGAGAGGGACTGAAGGCAAAGTCAGGGAGGTGGGAAGGAGCCGGAGTTAAGCCCGGAGGGAGGCGCTGCCAGAGGGTTAAACCCTGGCACAGGCAGCGGCCGAGGGGGAACAGTTATCCCGGTGGGCTGAGACTCCAGTGTTTGCAAACATAGGTGGGGGGAGCAGAGGGCTTTTTTATTTCCCCTCTCACAGGCAGCGCCTCTCAGCATGGGCTTCCCAGGGCTGGGCTCTTAAAGGCACAGGCATCCCACCGCCTAGACACTGCAGCTCCTCTCTGCTGTAACCTACTGAGGTGCTGCAGTAGGAGACTCAATTCAGTGAAACTGGGCATTCCCTATACGCCCCCCAGCCAGGGGGCTGTACACCCCCTTCCCCGATTTTCCCCAACACCCCCTCCCTCAGTGGTCAGGTAGTTACATGCAGCGCTGCCAATGTTGTCATTGGTTGCAAATTTGAATGGAAATTGAAACGTTAACACACACTTTAAAAGCAGATACAACGTATGAAAACTACTTGTACCTGAGAAAGTCAAATAGGTTTGGAAAGTCTGGACAAAGCTGGGTTTCCTCACCCAGCTGTTGTGTTTGCTGACAATGTCGGTGCATTGGCTTCGGCAGTGCTGGCCAACCTTAGAATTTCAAATGATGATTTGTAAGTGAGGTGTGAATGAGCTCTCCCTTGGCAGCTACTGATGACCGGGGTTGGGAGGAGGCTTTGGGACCAGATTGTATTTCCATGAACTCACCTACTCTGCTGAGATATCCAGCGGACAGAGCTGGGCTGCCTCTGCTCTAGGTGCCTGGAGGAGGGAAGGTGTGTGGGGCTCCAGCCTGGGACTCTTCCTCCCTCCTGCCAAGCCCTGACTATTAATCCCAGCGCTGGCACTCCTTTCTTCAAGCGCCATGTGGGCCAGAGGAAACGTGTGGTAGGAAGCACAAGGGCCAAGCTTGTGAACATCAGGTGCAGCAGCAAGTATCCCAACTATCAGGGTAGCAAGTTCTAGAGCCCTAACCCATTGTGGCCCTCCCCGCCAAAGACCTGGCTCTAGGAGGTGTGAGTCACCCAGCAGGAGGGGAAAGATTCACTCTTACACAGCTGGAGACAGGGGAGTTGAGCTCTGGGGCATTACCACAAGCATGGGTGGGTGGCAAGTTTGTAAAAATTTTGGTGGTGCCCAGAACCCGCCCCCAAACTCCACCCCTACCTGCCTAAGGCTCTGGGAGGGGGTTTGTGGGGGATTAGGGTGCAGGATTCAGGCTTTAGGATGGAGTTTGGTTGCTGGGTGCAGGCTCCGGCAGGGTTGTAGAAAGGGGTGAGAGATGCAGGTTCTGGGGGTGGGAAGGAGCGTGTGGGAAGGGGTGCACCCTCTGGGAGGGAGCATAGGGCTGAGGATGAGGGATTCATGATGCAGGAGGGGGCTCAGGACTGGAGCAGAGAATCAGGGTTCAGAGGGAGCTCAGGTTTGGGGGTGTTGGAGAGGCTGAGGGCAGCCTGCACTAGGACTCTGGGGCAGCAGTTCTGCCCAGAATCCCTCTACTCCAGCAGCAGGAGCAGGCAGGGGACAGGCACATGCTGCTTTTTGTCAGGCAGGGATGCACCACAGCAGAGGGGAGGGGTGCCAGGCAGGGGCCAGGGGAAGAGACCCAACTCCAAATATTGCTGGAGCAGGGCCCCCAGCCCTGAATGTTCCTGGAGCACGAGCACCACAAATGTATATAACCTGCCGCCTATGACCACAAGCCAACACAAGGTCATACTGAGATTTGAACTCAGATTACAGGATTCAGAGTCCTGAGTGCTGCCCATTACACCATGGGAGCAGCTTGTGCTGCCTTCTCTGCACATCGGTGACCCTCATGGGGCTGCTTGTGTAAGGGGGCTCTTGGCCCTTTACTAAAACTTAGTGTGTGTGTGTGTGGGGGGGCGTTGGTTGGCTAGTTCCCAGCACCAATAGAAGGGGGAAGGATCAATGGGAAATCAGGACCCTGAGACTGACAGTCCCCAGGGACAATGGGGAGAGGCCAAAGCTCCAAGTTAGCTGCACTGACAGGCCAGTCAGTGTAATAAGAGAGTCACCAAGCCAGGGGGTCCCAGCCTCCATGTGAGCTGGAACTGCCTGGGTGAGAGTGGGGCAGAGCTAAGGAGAGAGCAGGAGCCCGAGAAGAGCCGGGGAGCAGAGCTGTGCAGGTGTAGTGCCAGAAACTGCTGCATGTAGGAATTTGCAACCTGTAGCAGTTACTGATACCTGAGGTTGTTCTTATTTGCTGACTTGTCCTAATTGGCTAAAACTTGACAGTGGTTTCTCTAGCAAAGGCCAGTCCCTGGCCCCTTGGTCCAGACATCCTCCTTCATATCAGGCTAGGGTGACCAGATGTCAAAGATGAAATATTGGGATGTGGGGGGCGGAGCAAAAAAAAAAAAAAGCCAGAGGGCACCCCTGCCGCCAAGCGGAAGTGGCATAACCCCATCTCCAACCAATTCTTGGCTCCAACCTCTGCTACACCCACAGCTCCCCCATCCTCTCACTCCTGGGCCCAGCCTGGGCTCCAAACTCTGCAGCCGAGCCATGATCCGGGCCCCTCCTGCAGCTCCCGGGCAAGGGGTGAACCAGGCAGCTCCTAGCAGGAGAGTATCTGCCCCACTTTTGTCTCCGCCCCCCGCCCACCTGGGCCCTGCCTGCTCCGTGCTGCCCCCAGCCCCACTGCGCTGCCCGCAGGCTGCAGGGCTGGAGCAGCTTCTGTGCTGCGCTCCTGGCCATGGCCATGGCCAGTGTGCAGACCTGCGGGGGAGGGGCGCAGCCTTCCCTCTCCAGGTCTGCAAGGGGAATGTAAAGCAGCCATTCCTGCGGGAGTAAGGTGCTGCCATCCCTCCCTAGCTCTGCCAGAGGACTGGGCAGCAGCAGTATTAGCAGGGGCAGGGCGCTTGATTGTTTCCCCGGCTCTGCGAGGGGAATGGAGAGCGGCCGTTCCTGGGCGCGTGGTGCGCTAGGTTCCTTCCTAGCTCTGCGACAGGAGTGGGGAGCGGCCGTTACTGTGGCGGCGGGGCACTGGGTTCCCTCCCCAGCTCTGCCAGGGGTCTGGGGAGCAGCCCTTCCTGCGGGATTAGGGCGCTGCCTTCTCTCCCTAGCTCTGCGAGACCACTGGGGAGCGGCCTTTCCTGCGGTATTAGGATGCAGCCTTCTCTCTCTAGCTCTGCGAGACCACTGGGGAGCGGCCCTTCCTGCGGGATTAGGGTGCTGCCTTCTCTCCCTAGCTCTGCGAGACCACTGGGGAGCGGCCCTTCCTGCGGGATTAGGGTGCTGCCTTCTCTCCCTAGCTCTGCGAGACCACTGGGGAGCGGCCCTTCCTGCGGGATTAGGGCACTGCCTTCTCTCCCTTGCTCTGCCAGACCATTGGGGAGCAGCCCTTCCTGTGGGATTAGGGCGCTGCCATCTCTCCCTAGCTCTGCGAGACCACTGGGGAGCGGCCTTTCCTGCGGTATTAGGATGCAGCCTTCTCTCTCTAGCTCTGCGAGACCACTGGGGAGCTGCCCTTCCTCCGGGATTAGGGTGCTGCCTTCTCTCCCTAGCTCTGCGAGACCACTGGGGAGCGGCCCTTCCAGCGCGATTAGGTCACTGCCTTCTCTCTCTAGCTCTGCAAGAGCACTGGGGAGCGGCCCTTCCTGCGGGGGCGGGGCGCTGGCTTTCCTCCACAGCTCTGCCAGGGGCCTGGGGAGCAGCCCTTCCTGCGGGATTAGGACACTGTCTTCTCTCCCTAGCTCTGCGAGACCACTGGGGAGCGGCCTTTCCTGCGGGATTTGGGTGCTGCCTTCTCTCCCTAGCTCTGCGAGACCACTCGGGATCGGCCCTTTCGGCGGGATTTGGGCGCTGCCTTCTATCCCTAGCTCCGCGAGACCACTGGGGAGCGGCCCTTTCTGCAGGATTAGGGCACTGCCTTCTCTGCCTTGCTCTGCCAGATCACTGGGGAGCGGCCCTTCCTGCGGGATTAGGGCGCTGCATTCTCTCCCTAGCTCTGCGAGACCACCGGGGAGCGCCCGTTCCTGCGGGATTAGGGCGCCGCCTTCTCTCCCTAGCTCTGCGAGACCACTGGGGAGTGGCCGTTCCTGCGGGATTAGGGCACTGCCTACTCTCCCTAGGTCCGTGAGACCACTGGGGAGCAGCCCTTCCTGCGGGATTAGGGCGCTGCCTTCTCTCCCTAGCTCTCCGAGACCACTGGGGAGCGGTCGTTCCTGCGGGATTAGGGCGCTGCTCTCACTCCCTAGCTCTGCGAGACCACTGGGGAGCGGCCGTTCCTCCGGGATTAGGGCACTGCCTTCTCTCCCTAGCTCTGCGAGAGCACTGGGGAGCGGCCCTTCCTGCGGGATTAGGGCGCTGCCTTCTCTCCCTAGGTCTGCGAGACCACTGGGGAGCAGCCCTTCCTGCGGGATTAGGGCACTGCCTTCTCTCCCTAGTTCTGCGAGACCACTGGGGAGCGGCCTTTCCTGCGGAATTAGGTTGCTGCCTTCTCTCTCTAGCTCTGCGAGAACACTGGGTAGCGGCACTTCCTGTGGGATTAGGGTGCTGCCTTCTCTCCCTAGCTCTGCGAGACCACTGGGGAGCGGCCCTTCCTGCGGGAGCAGGGTGCTGCCTTCTGTCCTTAGCTCTGCGAGACCACTGGGGAGCAACCCTTTCTGCGGATTAGGGCACTGCCTTCTCTCCCTAGCTCTGCGAGACCACTGGGAAGCGGCCCTTCTGGGGGATTAGGGCGCTGCCTTCTCTCCCTAGCTCTGTGAGACCACTGGGGAGCAGCCCTTTCTGCGGGATTAGCGCGCTGCCTTCTCTCCCTAGCTCTGCGAGACCACTGGGGAGCGACCCTTCCTGCGGGATTAGGGCGCTGCCTCCTCTCCCTAGCTCTGAGAGACCACTGGGGAGAGGCCGTTCCTGTGGAATTAGGGCGCTGCCTTCTCTCGCTAGCTCTGCGAGACCACAGGGGAGCGGCTCTTCCTGCGGGATTAGGGTGCTGCCTTCTCTCGCTAGCTCTGCCAGACCACCGGGGAGCGCCCGTTCCTGCGGGATTTGGGTGCTGCCTTCTCTCCCTATCTCTGCGAGACAACTAGGGAGCGGCCGTTCCTGCGGGATTAGGGCACTGCCTTCTTTCCCTAGCTCTGCGAGACCACTGGGAAGGAGCCCTTCCTGCGGCATTAGGACGCTGCCTTCTCTACTTAGCTCTGCGAGACCACTGGGCAGCGGCCCTTCCTGCGACATTAGGGCGCTGCCTTCTCTCCCTACCTCTGCGAGACCACTGGGGAGCTACCCTTCCTGCGGAATTAGGGCGCTGCCTTCTCTCCCTAGCTCTGCAAGACCACTGGGGAACGGCCCTTCTTGTGGGATTAGGGTGCTGCCTTCTCTCCCTAGCTCTGCGAGACCACTGGGGAGCGCCCGTTCCTGCGGGATTAGGGCGCCGCCTTCTCTCCCTAGCTCTGCGAGACCACTGGGGAGTGGCCGTTCCTGCGGGATTAGGGCACTGCCTACTCTCCCTAGGTCCGTGAGACCACTGGGGAGCAGCCCTTCCTGCGGGATTAGGGCGCTGCCTTCTCTCCCTAGCTCTCCGAGACCACTGGGGAGCGGTCGTTCCTGCGGGATTAGGGCGCTGCTCTCACTCCCTAGCTCTGCGAGACCACTGGGGAGCGGCCGTTCCTCCGGGATTAGGGCACTGCCTTCTCTCCCTAGCTCTGCGAGAGCACTGGGGAGCGGCCCTTCCTGCGGGATTAGGGCGCTGCCTTCTCTCCCTAGGTCTGCGAGACCACTGGGGAGCAGCCCTTCCTGCGGGATTAGGGCACTGCCTTCTCTCCCTAGTTCTGCGAGACCACTGGGGAGCGGCCTTTCCTGCGGAATTAGGTTGCTGCCTTCTCTCTCTAGCTCTGCGAGAACACTGGGTAGCGGCACTTCCTGTGGGATTAGGGTGCTGCCTTCTCTCCCTAGCTCTGCGAGACCACTGGGGAGCGGCCCTTCCTGCGGGAGCAGGGTGCTGCCTTCTGTCCTTAGCTCTGCGAGACCACTGGGGAGCAACCCTTTCTGCGGGATTAGGGCACTGCCTTCTCTCCCTAGCTCTGCGAGACCACTGGGAAGCGGCCCTTCTGGGGGATTAGGGCGCTGCCTTCTCTCCCTAGCTCTGTGAGACCACTGGGGAGCAGCCCTTTCTGCGGGATTAGCGCGCTGCCTTCTCTCCCTAGCTCTGCGAGACCACTGGGGAGCGACCCTTCCTGCGGGATTAGGGCGCTGCCTCCTCTCCCTAGCTCTGAGAGACCACTGGGGAGAGGCCGTTCCTGTGGAATTAGGGCGCTGCCTTCTCTCGCTAGCTCTGCGAGACCACAGGGGAGCGGCTCTTCCTGCGGGATTAGGGTGCTGCCTTCTCTCGCTAGCTCTGCCAGACCACCGGGGAGCGCCCGTTCCTGCGGGATTTGGGTGCTGCCTTCTCTCCCTATCTCTGCGAGACAACTAGGGAGCGGCCGTTCCTGCGGGATTAGGGCACTGCCTTCTTTCCCTAGCTCTGCGAGACCACTGGGAAGGAGCCCTTCCTGCGGCATTAGGACGCTGCCTTCTCTACTTAGCTCTGCGAGACCACTGGGCAGCGGCCCTTCCTGCGACATTAGGGCGCTGCCTTCTCTCCCTACCTCTGCGAGACCACTGGGGAGCTACCCTTCCTGCGGAATTAGGGCGCTGCCTTCTCTCCCTAGCTCTGCAAGACCACTGGGGAACGGCCCTTCTTGTGGGATTAGGGTGCTGCCTTCTCTCCCTAGCTCTGCGAGACCACTGGGGAGCGGTCCTTCCTACGGGATTACAGTGCTGCCTTCTCTCCCTAGGTCTGCGAGACCACTGGGGAGCAGCCCTTCCTGCGGGATTAGGGCACTGCATTCTCTCCCTAGCTCTGCGAGACCACTGGGGAGCGGCCTTTCCTGCGGTATTAGGATGCTGCCTTCTCTCTCTAGCTCTGCGAGACCACTGGGGAGCGGCCCTTCCTGCGGGGTTAGGGTGCTGCCTTCTCTCCCTAGCTCCGCGAGACCACTGGGGAGCGGCCCTTCTGGGGGATTAGGGCGCTGCCTTCTCTCCCTAGCTCTGTGAGAACACTGGGGAGCGGCCCTTCTGGGGGATTAGGGCACTGCCTTCTATCCCTAGCTCCGCGAGACCACTGGGGAGCGGCCCTTTCTGCGGGATTAGGGCGCCGCCATCTCTGCCTAGCTCTGCGAGAGCACTGGGGAGCAGCCTTTCCCGCGGGATTAGGATGTCGCCTTCTCTCCCTAGCTCTGCGAGAACACTGGGGAGTGACCGTTCCTGCAGGATTAGGGCGCTGCCTCCTCTCCCTAGCTCTGCGAGGCCACTGGGGAGAGGTCTTTCCTGCGGGATTAGGGCGCTGCCTCCTCTCCCTAGCTCTGAGAGACCACTGGGGAGAGGCCGTTCCTGTGGAATTAGGGCGCTGCCTTCTCTCGCTATCTCTGCGAGACCACAGGGGAGCGACTCTTCCTGCGGGATTAGGGTGCTGCCTTCTCTCGCTAGCTCTGTGAGACCACTGGGAATCGGCCCTTCCTGTGGGATTAGGGCGCCGCCTCCTCTCCCTAGCGGTGCAAGACCACTGGGGAGCGGCCCTTCCTGCGGGATTAGGGCACTGCCTCCTCTTCCTAGCTCTGAGAGACCACTGGGGAGCAGCCCTTCCTGCAGGATTAGGGCGCTTTCTTCTCTCCCTAGCTCTACGAGACCACTGGGGAGCGGCCCTTCTTGCGGTATTCGGGTGCTGCGTTCTCTACCTAGCTCTGCGAGACCACTGGGGAGCAGCCCTTCCTGCAGGATTAGGGCGCTTTCTTCTCTCCCTAGCTCTACGAGACCACTGGGGAGCGGCCCTTCTTGCGGTATTCGGGTGCTGCCTTCTCTCCCTAGCTCTGCTAGACCACAGGGGAGCGGCCCTTCCTGCGGGGGCGAGGCATTGACTTCCCTCCCCAGCTCTGCCACGGGCTTGGGGAGCAGCCTTTCCTGCGAGATTAGTTCGCTGCTTACTCTCCCTAGCTCTGCGAGACCACTGGAGAGCGGCCGTTCCTGCGGTATTAGGGCGCTGCCTTCTCTCCCTAGCTCTGCGAGACCACTGGGCAGCGGCCCTTCCTGCAGGATTAGGGCTCTGCCTACACTTCCTAGTTCTGCGAGACCACTGGGGAGCGGCCCTTCCTGCGGAATTAGGGCGCTTTCTTCTCTCCCTAGCTCTGTGAGACCACTGGGGAGTGGCCCTTTCTGCGGGATTAGGGCGCTGCCTTTTCTCCCTACCTTGGCAAGACCACTGGGGAGCAGCCATTCCTGCGGGATTAGGGCGCCGCCTTCTCTTCTTAGCTCTGCGAGACCACTGGGCAGCGGCCCTTCCTGCGGTATTTGGGCGCCGCCTTCTCTCCCTAGCTCTGCGAGACAACTGGGGAGCGGCCGTTCCTGCGGGATTAGGGCGCTGCCTTCTTTCCCTAGCTCTGCGAGACGAAAGGGGAGCGTCCCTTCCTGCGACATTAGGGCGCTGCCTTCTCTCCCTACCTCTGCGAGACCACTGGGGAGCTGCCCTTCCTGCGGGATTAGGGCGCTGCCTTCTCTCCCTAGCTCTGCAAGACCACTGGGGAACGGCCCTTCCTGTGGGATTAGGGCGCTGCCTCCTCTCCCTTGCTCTGCGAGACCACTGGGGAGCGGCCCTTCCTGCGGGATTAGGGCGCTGCCTTCTCTCCCTAGCTCTGCGAGACCACTGGGGAGCGGCCCTTCCTGCGGGATTAGGGCGCTGCCTTCTCTCCCTTGCTCTGCGAGACCACTGGGGAGCGACCCTTCCTGCGGGATTAGGGCACCGCCTTCTCTCCGTAGCTCTGCGAGACCACTGGGTAGCGGCCCTTCCTGCGTGATTAGGGTTCTGCCTTCTCTCCCTAGCTCTGCGAGACCCCTAGGGAGCGGCCATTCCTGCGGGATTTGGGCGCTGGCTTCCCACCATCGCTCTGCCATGGGCCTGGGGAGCAGCCCTTCCTGCTGGATTAGGTCTCTGCCTTCTCTCCCTACCTCTGCGAGACCCCTAGGGAGCGGCCATTCCTGCCGGATTAGGGCGCAGCCTTCCCTTCCTAGTTATGTGAGAGCACTGTGGAGCGGCCGTTCCTGCGTGATTAGGGCGCCGCCTTCTCTCCCTAGCTCTGCGAGACCTCTGGGGAGCGGCCCATCCTGCGTGATTTAGGCGCCGCCTTCACTCCCTAGCTGTGCGAGACCACTGGGGAGCGGCCCATCCTGAGGGATTACGGCGCCGCCTTCTCTCCCTACCTCTCCGAGATCACTGGGGATCAGCCGTTCCTGCGGGATTAATGCGCTGCCGACTCTCCCTAGCTCTGCGAGACCACTGGGGAGCAGCCCTTCCTTTGGGATTAGGACGCTGTCTTATCTCTCTAGCTCTGCGAGACCACTGGGGAGCGGCCGTTCCTGCGGGATTAGGGCGCCGCCTTCTCTCTCAAGGTCTGCGAGACCACTGGGGATCGGCCGTTCCTGCGGGATAAATGCGCTGCCTTCTCTCCCTAGCTCTGCGAGACCACCGGGGATCTGCCGTTCCTGCGGAGGCGGGTCGCTGGCTTCTCTCCCCAGCTCTGCAAGACCACTGGGGAGCGGCCGTTCCTGCGGGATTAGGGTGCTGCCTCCTCTCCCTAGCTCTGAGAGACCACTGGGGAGAGGCCGTTCCTGCGGGATTAGGGCGCTGTCTTCTCTCCCTAGCTCTGAGAGACCACTGGGGAGCGGCCGTTCCTGCGGGATTAGGGCTCCGTCTTCTCTCCCTAGCTCCGCGAGACGAATGGGGAGGGGTCCTTCCTGTGGGATTAGGGCTCTGCCTTCTCTCCCTAGCTCTGGGAGACCACTGGGGAGCGGACCTTCCTGCGGGATTAGGGCACTGCCATCTGTCCTCCGCTCTGCGAGGGACCTGGGTAGCAGCAGTTCCTGCGGGATAAGAGCGCTGCCTTTTCTCCCTAGCTGTGCAAGACCACTGGGGAGCGGACCTTCCTGCGGGATTAGGGCACTGCCATCTCTCCTCCGCTCTGCGAGGGACCTGGGTAGCAGCAGTTCCTGCGGGATAAGAGCGCTGCCTTCTCTCCCTAGCTCTGCGAGACCACTGGGGAGCGGCACTTCCTGTGGCATTATGGCACCGCCTTCTCTCCCTAGCTCTGCGAGACCACTTGAGAGTGGCCCTTCCTGCGGGAATAGGGCGCTGCCTTCTGTTCCTAGATCTGCGAGACCACTGGGGAGCGGCCCTTCCTGCGGGATTAGGGCGCTGGCTCCTCTCTCTCGCTCTGCGAGACCACTGGGGATCGGCCATTCCTGCGGGATTAGGGCGCTGCCTTCTCTACCTAGCTCTGCCAGACCACTGGGGAGCGGCCGTTCCTGCGGGATTAGGGCGCTGCCTTCTCTCCCTAGCTCTGCGAGACCACTGGATAGAGGCCGTTCCAGCGGGATTAGGGCGCTGCCCCCTCTCCCTAGCTGTGTGAGACCACTGACGAGCAGCACTTTTTGCGGGATTAGGGCGCTGCCCCGTGCCCCTAGCTCTGCGAGTCCACTTGGGAGCGTCCCTCCCTGCGGGATTAGGGCTCTACCTTCTCTCCCTAGCTCTGCGAAACCAATTGGGAGCGGCCTCTTCTGCGGAATTATGCCGCCGCCTTCTCTCCCTAGCTCTGCGCGACCACTGGGGAGCGGCCCTTCTTCCGGCATTAGGGCGCAGCCTTCTCTCCTAGCTCTGCGAGACCACTTGGGAGCGGCCCTTCCTGCGGGATTGGGGCGCTGCCATCTCTCCCTAGCTCTGCGACACTACTGGGGAGCGTCCCATCCAGCGCCCCGCCCCCACTCGAACCGCCACTCCTCAGTCCCCATCCAAAGCTGGGGAGTGAAAATCGCGCCCCACTCCCGCTCGAACCGCCACTCCCTGCTCTCCTACCAGAGCTGGGGAGGGAAGCCAGCGCCCCGCCCCCGCGGTAAGGGCTGCTCCCCAGTGGTCTCGCAGAGCTAGGGAGAGAAGGCGGCACCCTCATCCCGCAGGAAGGGCCGCTCCCCAGTTGTCTCTCAGAGCTAGGAAGAGAAGGAAGCCCTAATCCCACAGGAAGGTCCGCTCCCCAGTGGTCTCGCAGAGCTAGGGAGAGAAGGCGGCGCCCTCAACCCGCAGGAAGGGGCTCTCCGCAGTGGTCTCGCAGAGCAAGGGAGAGGAGGCAGCGCCTTAATCCCGCAGCAAAGGCCAATCCTCAGTGGTCTCGCAGAGCTGAGGAGAGAACGCAGCGCCTTAATCCCGCAGGAAGGGCCGCTCCCCAATGGTCTCGCAGAGCTAGGGAGAGATGGCGGAGCCCTAATCCCGCAGGAAGGGCCGCTCCCCAGTGGTCTCACAGAGATAGGGAGAGAAAGCGGCAAACTAATCCGACAGGAAGGGCCGCTCCCCAGTGGTCTCGCAGAGATAGGGAGAGAAAGCGGCACCCTAATCACGCAGGAAGGGCCGCTCCCCAGTGGTCTCGCAGAGCTAGGGATAGAAGGCAGCACCATTATCCCGCAGGAAGGGCTGCTCCCCAGGCCCCTGGCAGAGCTGGGGATGGAAGACAGCGCCCTAATCCCGCAAGAAGGGCCACTCCCCAGTGGTCTCGCAGTCTTAGGGAGAGGGACAGTGCCCTAATCCCTCAGGAAAGGTTACTCCCCAATAGTCTCGCTGAGCTAGGGAGAGGAGGCAGCGCCCTAATCCCGCAGGAACGGCCACTCCCGAGTAGTCTCTCAGAGCTAGGGAGAGGAGGCAGCACCGTAATCCCACAGGAACGGCCGTTCCCCTGTGGTCTCGCAGAGCTGGGGAGGGAAGCCAGCGCCCCGCCACCGCAGGAACGGACTATCCCCGGTGGTCTCACAGAGCTAGGGAGAGAAGGCAGCGCCCTAATCCCGCAGGAAGGGGTGCTCCCCAGTGGTCTCGCAGAGCTAGGGAGAGAAGGCAGCGCCCTAATCCCGAAGGAATGGCCGCTCCCCCGTGGTCTCGCAGAGCTAGGGAGAGAAGGCAGCGCATTAATCCCGCAGGAAGGGTCGCTCCCCAGTGGTGTCGCAGAGCTAGGGAGAGAAAGCAACGCCCTAATCCCGCAGGAAGGGCTGCTCCTCAGTGGTCTCGCAGAGATACGGAGAAAAGGCCATGCCCTAATCACACAGGAAGGGTCGCTTCCCAGTGGTCTCGCAGAGCTGGGGAGAGGAGGCAGCGCCCTAATCCCAGAGGAAGCGATGCTCCACAGGCCCCTGGCAGAGCTGGGGAGGGAAGACAGCGCCCTAATCCCACAGGAAGGGCCGCTCCCCAGTGGTCTCGCAGAGCTAGGGAGAGGAGGCAGCACCCTAATCCCGCAGGAACGGCCGCTCCCCAGTGGTCTTGCAGAGCTGGGGAGGGAAGCCAGCGACCCGCCTCCGCAGGAACGGCAGATCCCCGGTAGTCTCGCAGAGCTAGGAACAGAAGGCAGCGCATTTATCCCGCAGGAACGGACGATCCCCAGTGGTCTCGCAGACCTTGAGAGAGAAGGCGGCGCCCTAATCCCGAAGGAAGGGCTGCTCCCCAGTGGTCTCGCAGAGCTAGGGAGAGTCGGCAGCGCATTAATCCCGCAGGAACGGCCGATCCCCAGTGATCTCGGAGAGGTAGGGAGAGAAGGCGGCGCCGTAAACCCGCAGGAAGGGCTGCTCCCCAGGCCCCTGGCAGATCTGGGGAAGGAAGCCAGTGCCCCGCCCCCGCAGGAAAGGCCGCTCCTCTGTCATCTCGCAGAGCTAGGGAGAGAAGGCAGCGCCCTCATCCCGCAGGAGGGGCCGCTCCCCAGTGTCTCGCAGAGCAAGGGACAGAAGGCGGCGTCCTAATCACGCAGGAAGCGGTGCTCCCCGGTGGTCTCGCAGAGCTAGGGAGAGGAGGCAGCGCCCTAATCCCGCAGGAATGGCCGCACCCCAGTGGTGTCGCAGAGCTGAGGAGAGGACATAACGCCTTAATACCGCAGGAAGGGCTCATCCCCAGGCCCCTGGCAGAGCTGGGGAGGGAAGCCAGCGCCCCGCCCCCCAGGATGGGCCGCTCCCCAGTGGTCTCGCAGAGCAAGGGAGAGAAGGCAGCACCCTAATCCCACAGGAAGAACCGCTCCCCAGTGGTCTCGCAGAGCTAGGGATAGGAGGCAGCGGTCTTATCCCGCAGGAAGGGCCCCTCCCCAGTGGTCTCGCAGAGCTGTGGAGACGAGGCAGCGCCATAATCCCGCATGAAGGGCTGCTCTCCAGGCCCCTGGCAGAGCTGGGGAGGGAAGCCAGAGCCCCGCCCCCGCAGGAATGGCCGCTCCCCTGTGGTCTCGCAGGGCTAGTGAGTGAAGGCGGCGCCGTAATCCGGCAGGAAGGGCCGCTCCCCAGTGGTTTCGCAGAGCTGGGGAGAGGAGGCAGCGCCCTAATCCCGCAGGAATGGCCGCTCCCCAGTGGTCTGGCAGAGCTGGGGAGGGAGGTAGAACCCTAGTCCCGCAGGAAGGGCCACTCCCCAGTTGTCTCGGAGAGCTGGGGAGAGGAGGCAGCCCCCTAATCCCGCAGGAAGGGTCGCTCCCCAGTGGTCTCGCAGAGCGGGGGAGAGAAGGCAGCGCTCCAATCCCGCAGGAAGGGCCGCTCCCCAGTGGTCTCGCAGAGTTCGGGAGAGGAGGCAGCGCCCTAATCCCGCAGGAAGGGCCACTCCCCAGTGGTCTCGCAGAGCTAGGGAGAGGAGGCAGCGCCCTAATCCCGCAGGAACGGCCGATCCCCGGTGGTCTCGCAGAGCGAGGGAGAGATGGTAGCACCCTAATCCCGCAGGAAGGGTTGCTCCCCAGTGGTCGCGCAGAGCTAGGGAGAGAAGACGGCGTCCTAATCCCGCAGGAAGGGCCGCTCCCCAGTGGTCTCGCAGAGCTAGTGAGTGAAGGCGGCGCCGTAATCCGGCAGGAAGGCCCGTTCCCCAGTGGTTTCGCAGAGCTGGGGAGAGAAGGCAGTGCCTTAATCCGGCAGGAATTGCTGCTCCCCAGTGGTCTTGCAGAGCTAGGGAGAGAAGGCAGTGCCTTAATCCCGCAGGAATCGCAACTCCCCGGTGGTCTCGCACAGCTAGGAAGAGAAGGCAGAGACCTAATCTCGCAGGATGGGCCGCTCCCCAGTTGTCTCGGAGAGCTAGAGAGAGAAGGCAGCGTACTAATCCCGAAGGAACGGCGGATCCCCAGTGGTCTCGCAGAGCTAGGGAGAGAAGGCAGCGCCCTAATCCCGCAGGAAGGACCGCTCCCCATGGTCTCACAGAGCTAGGGAGAGAAGGCAGCGACCTAATTCCGGAGGAAGGGCAGCTCCCCAGTGGTCTCTCAGAGATAGAGAGAGAATGCGGCGCCGTAATCCCGCAGGAAGGGCCGCTCCCCAGTGGTCTCGCAGAGCTGGGGAGAGGAGGCAGCGCACTAATCCCGCAGGAAGGGCCGCACCCCAGTGGTCTCGTAGAGCTAGGGAGAGAAGGCGGTGACCTAATACCCCAGGAAGGGCCGCTCCCCAGTGGTCTCGCAGAGCTGGGGAGAGTAGGCAGCGCCCTTATCCCGCAGGAAGGACCGCTCCCCATGGTCTCACAGAGCTAGGGAGGGAAGGCAGCGACCTAATTCCGCAGGAAGGGCCGCTCCCCAGTGGTCTCGCAGAGCTAGGGAGAGAAGGCGGCGCCCTAACCCAGCAGGAAGGGCCGCTCCCCAGTGGTCTCGCAGAGCTAGGGAGAGAAGGCAGCGCCCTTATCCCGCAGGAAGGACCGCTCCCCATGGTCTCACAGAGCTAGGGAGGGAAGGCAGCGACCTAATTCCGCAGGAAGGGCAGCTCCCCAGTGGTCTCGCAGAGCTAGGGAGTGAAGGCAGCGCCCTAATCCCGCAGGAAGGGCCGCTCCCCAGTGGTCTCGCAGAGCTAGGGAGTGAAGGCAGCGCCCTAATCCCGCAGGAAGGGACGCTCCCCAGTGGTCTCGCAGAGCTGGGGAGAGGAGGCAGCGCCCTAATCCCGCAGGAAGGGCCGCTCCCCAGTGGTCTCGCGGAGCGGGGGAGAGAAGGCAGCGCCCCAGTCCCGTAGGAATGGCCGCTCCCCAGTGGTCTCGCAGAGCTGGGGAGAGGAGGCAGCGCCCTAACACAGTAGGAAGGGTCGCTCCCCAGGTCCATGGCAGAGCTGGGGAGGGAAGCCAGCGCCCCGCCCCCGCAGTAAGGGCCGCTCCCCTGTCGTCTCGCAGAGCTAGGGAGAGAAGGCAGCGTCCTAATCCCACAGGAGGGGCCACTAACCTGTGGTCTCGCAGAGCTAGGGAGAGAAGGCAGCACCCTTATCCCGCAGTAAAGACCGCTCCCCAGGGATCTCGCAGAGCTAGGGAAAGGAGAAAGCGCCCTAATCCCACAGGAAGGGCTGCTCCCCAGTGGTCTCGCAGAGCTAGGGAGAGGAGGCAGCGCCCTAATCCGGCAGAAACGGCCGCTCCCCAGTGGTCTCGCAGAGCTGGGAAGGGAAGCCAGCGCCCCGCCTCCGCAGGAACGGCAGATCTCCGGTGGTCTCACAGAGCTAGGGAGAGAAGGCAGCGCCCTAGTCCCGCAGGAACGGCCGATCCCCGGTGGTCTCAAAGAGCGAGGGAGAGATGGTAGCGCCCTAATCCCGCAGGAAGGGCAGCTCCCCAGTGGTCCCGCAGAGCTGGAGAGAGAAGGCAGCACCCTAATCCCACAGGAATTGCAGCTCCCCAGTGGTCTTGCACAGCTAGGAAGAGAAGACAGCGCCCTAATCCCGCTGGAATGGCCGCTCCCCAGTGGTCTCGCAGAGCTAGAGAGAGAAGGCAGCGTCCTAATCCCGAAGGAAGGGCCGATCCCCAGTGGTCTCGCAGAGCTAGGGAGAGAAGGCGGCAATCTAATACCCCAGGAAGGGCCGCTCCCCAGTGGTCTCGCAGAGCTAGGGATAGAAGGCAGCACCATAATCCCACAGGAAGGGCTGCTCCCCAGGCCCCTGGCAGAGCTGGGGATGGAAGACAGCGCCCTAATCCCGAAAGAACGGCCGATCCCCAGTGGTCTCGCAGAGCTAGGGAGAGAAAGCAGCGCCCTAATCCCGCAGAATGGGCCACTCCCCAGTGGTTTCGCAGAGCTAGGGAGAGGAGGTAGCGCCCTAATCCCGAAGGAAGGGCCGCTCCCCAGTGGTCTCGCAGAACTGGGGTGAGAAAGCAGCGCCCTAATCCCGCAGGAAGGGTCGCTCCACAGTGGTCTCGGAGAGCTAAGGAGAGAAGACAGCGTCCAAATCCCACAGGAAGGGCTGCTCCGCAGGCCCCGGGCAGAGCTCGGGAGGGAAGCCAGCGCATTAATCCCACAGGAACGGCCGATCCCCTGTCGTCTCGTAGAGCTAGGGAGAGAAGGCAGCGCCCTAATCCCGAAGGAAGGGCTGCTCCCCAGGCCCCTGGCAGAGCTGGGGAGGGGAGGCAGCGCCCTAATCCCGAAGGAAGCGTCGCTCCACAGTGGTCTCGGAGAGCTAAGGAGAGAAGACAGCGTCCAAATCCCACAGGAAGGGAAGCTCCCCAGTGGTCTCGCAGAGCTAGGGAGAGAAGAAAGCGTCCTAATCCCACAGGAAGGGCCGCTCCCAAGTGGTCTTGCACAGCTAGGGAGAGAAGGCAGCACAATAATCACGCAGGAACGGCCGCTCCCCACAGGTCTCGCAGAGCTAGGGAGAGAAAGCAGCGCCCTAATCCCGCAGGAAAGGCAGCTCCCCAGTGGTCTCGCAGAGCTGGGGATAGGACGTAGTACCCTAATCCCGCAGGAAGGGCCGCTCCCCAGTGGTCTCGCAGAGTTGGGGAGAGGAGGCAGCGACCTAATCCCGCAGGAAGGGCCACTCCCCTGTGGTCTCGCAGAGCTGGTGAGAGAAGGCAGCGCCCTAATCCCTCAGGAGGGCCCGCTTCCCAGTGGTCTCGCAGAGCTGGGGAGAGGAGGCAGCGCCCTAAACCCCCGGGAAGGCCGTTTCCCGGTGGTCTCGCAGAGCTAGGGAGAGAAGGCAGCGCCCTAATCCCGCAGGAACGGCCGCTCCTCAGTGGTCTCGCAGAGCTGGGGAAGGGAGGCAGCGCCCTAATTCTGCTGGAAGGTCAGCTCCCCAGTGGTCTCGTAGACCTGGGAGGGAAGCCAGCGCCCCGCCTCTGCAGGAATGGGAGATCCCCGGTGATCTCCCAGAGCGAGGGAGAGATCGTAGCGCCCTAATCCCGCAGGGAGGGCTGCTCCCCAGTGGTCTCGCAGAGCTAGGGAGAGAAGGCGGCGACCTAATCGAGCAGGAACGGCTACTCCCCGGTGATCTCGCAGAGCTAGGGAGAGAAGGCAGAGCCCTAATCCAGCAGGAACGGCTGCTCCCCAGCGGTCTCGCAGAGCTAGGGAGAGAAGGCGGCGTCTTAATCCCGCAGGATCGTTTTCTCCCCGGTGGTCTCGGAGAGCTAGGGAGAGAAGGCAGCGCATTAATCCCGCAGGAACGGTCGATCCCAAGTGGTCTCGCAGAGCTTGAGAGAGAAGGCGGCGACCTAATCCCGCAAGAAGGGCCGCTCCCCAGTGGTCTCGCAGAGCTAGGGAGAGGAGGCGGCGCCCTAAACCCGCAGGAAGAGTCGATCCCCAGTGGTCTCGGAGAGCTAGGGAGAGAAGGCAGCGTCCTAATCCCGAAGGAAGGGCTGCTCCCCAGTCGTCTCGCAGAGCTAGGGAATGTCGGTAGCGCATTAATCCCGCAGGAACGGCCTATCCCCAGTTGTCTCGCAGAGGTAGAGTGAGAAGGCTGCGACCTAATGCTGCAGGAAGGGCAGCTCCCCAGTGATCTCGGAGAGGTAGGGAGAGAAGGCGGCGCCCTAAACCCGCAGGAAGGGCCGCTCCCCAGTGGTCTTGCAGAGCTAGGGAGAGAAGGCAGTGCCTTAATCCCGCAGGAATCGCAGCTCCCCAGTGGTCTCGCAGAGCTAGAGAGAGAAGGAAGTGTCCTAATTCCGAAGGAACGGCGGATCCCCAGTGGTCTCACAGAGCTAGGGAGAGAAGGCGGCGTCCAAATCCCGCAGGAAGGGCAGCTCCCCAGTGGTCTCGCAGAGCTGGGGAGAGGAGGCAGCGCCCTAATCCCGCAAGAAGCGATGCTCCGCAGGTCCCTGAAAGAGCTGGGGAGGGAAGACAGCGCCCTAATCCCGCTGGAACGGCCGATCCCGAGTGGTCTCGCAGAGCTAGGTATAGACGGCAGCGCCGTAATCCCGCAGGAAGGGCCGCTCCCCAGTGGTCTTGCAGAGCTGGGAAGAGGAGGCAGTGCCCTAATCCCGAGGGAAGCGCCTCTCCCGAGTGGTCTCGCAGAGCTGGAAAGAGGAGGCAGCGCCCTAATCCCGCAGGAAGGGCCGCTCCCGAGTGGTCTCGCAGAGCTGGGGAGAGGAGGCAGCGTCCTAATCTCGCAGGAAGGGTCGCTCCTCAGTGGCCTCGTAGAGCTAGGGAGAGAAGGCAGCGCCCTAATCCCGCAGAAAGGACCGCTCCCCAGTGGTCTCGCACAGCTACGGAGAGAAGGCGGCGCCCTAATCCCTTAGGAAGAGCCGGTCCCCAGTGGTCTCGTAGAGCTGGAGAGAGGAGGCAGGGCCCTAATCCCGCAGGAAGCGATGCTCCCCAGGTCCCTGAAAGAGCTGGGTAGGGAAGACAGCGCCCTAATCCCGCAGGAGCGGCCGATCTCGAGTGGTCTCGCAGAGCTAGGGAGAGATGGCAGCGCCCTGCTCCCGCAGGAAGGGCCGCTCCCCAGTGGTCTCGCAGAGCTAGAGAGAGAAGGCAGCGTCCTAATCCCGAAGGAACGGCAGATCCCCAGTGGTCTCGCAGAGATAGGGAGAGAAAGCGGCAAACTAATGCCACAGGAAGGGCCGCTCCCCTATGGTCCCGCAGAGATAGGGAAAGAAGGTGGCAACCTAATCCCGCAGGAATGGCCGCTCCCCAGTGGTCTCGTGGAGCTAGGGATAGGAGGCAGAGCCCTAATCCCGCAGTAAAGTCCACTCCCCAGTGGTCTAGCAGAGCTGGGGAAGGGAGGCAGCAGCCTAATCCTACAGGAAGGGCCCCTCCCCAGAGGTTTCGCAGAGCTGTGGAGACGAGGCAGCGCCATTATCCCACATGAAGGGCTGCTCTCCAGGCCCCTGGCAGAGATGGGGAGGGAAGCCAGCGCCCCGCCCACGCAGGAAGGGCCGCTCCCCTGTGGTCTCGCAGAGCTAGGGAGAGAATGCAGCGTCCTAATCCCGCAGGAAGGGCCACTCCCCAGTGGTCTCGCAGAGCTAGTGAGTGAAGGCGGCGTCGTAATCCGGCAGGAAGGGCCGCTCCCCAGTGGTCTCGCAGAGCTGGGGAGAGGAGGCAGCGCACGAATCCCGCAGGAAGGGCCGCTCCCCAGTGGTCTCGCAGAGCTGGGGAGAGGAGGCACCGCTCTAATCCCGCAGGAAGGGCCGCTCCCCAGTGGTCTCGCAGAGCTGGGGAGAGGAGGCACCGCTCTAATCCCGCAGGAAGGGCCGCTCCCCAGTGGTCTCGCAGAGCTGGGGAGAGGAGGCAGCGCCCTAATCCAGCAGGAACGACTGCTCCCCAGTGGTCTCGCAGAGCTAGGGAGAGTACGCGGCGGCTTAATCCCGCAGGATCGGCCGCTCCCCGGTGGTCTCGCAGAGCTAGGGAGAGAAGACAGTGCCCTAATCCCGAAGGAAGGGCTGCTCCCCAATGGTCTCGCAGAGCTAGAGAGAAAAGACAGCACCTTAATCCCGCAGGAACGGCCGATCCCCAGTGGTCTCGGAGAGCTAGGGAGAGAAGGCGGCGCCCAAATCCTGCAGCAAGGGCCGCTCCCCAGTGGTCTCGCAGAGTTCGGGAGAGGTGGCAGCGCCCTAATCCCGCAGGAAGGGCCACTCCCCAGTGGTCTCGCAGAGCTAGGGAGAGGAGGCAGCGTCCTAATCCCGCAGGAACGGCCGATCCCCAGTGGTCTCGCACAGCTAGGAAGAGAAGGCAGAGCCCTAATCCCGCAGGATGGGGAGCTCCCCAGTGGTCTCGCAGAGCTAGAGAGAGAAGGCAGCGTCCTAATCCCGAAGGAACGGCGGATCCCCAGTGGTCTCACAGAGCTAGGGAGAGAAGGCGGCGTCCAAATCCCGCAGGAAGGGCCGCTCCCCAGTGGTCTCGCAGAGATAGGGAGAGAAAGCGGCAAACTAATCCCACAGTAAGGGCTGCTCCCCTATGGTCTCGCAGAGATAGGGAAAGAAGGCTTCACCCTAATCCCACAGGAATGGCAGCTCCCCCGTGGTCTTGCAGAGCTGGGAAGAGGAGGCAGCGCCCTAATCCTGAGGGAAGCTCCTCTCCCCAGTGGTCTCGCAGAGCTGGAAAGAGGAGGCAGTGCCCTAATCCCGCAGGAAGGGCCGCTCCCCAGTGGTCTCGCAGAGCTGGGGAGAGGAGGCAGCGCCTTAATCCCGCAGGAACGACTGCTCCCCGGTGGTCTCGCAGAGCTAGGGAGAGAAGACAGTGCCCTTATCCCGAAGGAAGGGCTGCTCCCCAATGGTCTCGCAGAGCTAGAGAGAAAAGACAGCGCCTTAATCCCGCAGGAACGGCCGATCCCCAGTGGTCTCGGAGAGCTAGGGAGAGAAGGCGGCGCCCAAATCCCGCAGAAAGGGCCGCTCCCCAGTGGTCTCGCAGAGTTCGGGAGAGGTGGCAGCGCCCTAATCCCGCAGGAAGGGCCACTCCCCAGTGGTCTCGCAGAGCTAGGGAGAGGAGGCAGCGTCCTAATCCCGCAGGAACGGCCGATCCCCAGTGGTCTCGCACAGCTAGGAAGAGAAGGCAGAGCCCTAATCCCGCAGGATGGGCAGCTCCCCAGTGGTCTCGCAGAGCTAGAGAGAGAAGGCAGCGTCCTAATCCCGAAGGAACAGCGGATCCCCAGTGGTCTCACAGAGCTAGGGAGAGAAGGCGGCGTCCAAATCCCGCAGGAAGGGCCGCTCCCCAGTGGTCTCGCAGAGATAGGGAGAGAAAGCGGCAAACTAATCCCACAGTAAGGGCGGCTCCCCTATGGTCTTGCAGAGCTGGGAAGAGGAGGCAGCGCCCTAATCCTGAGGGAAGCTCCTCTCCCCAGTGGTCTCGCAGAGCTAGAGAGAGAAGGCAGCGTCCTAATCCCGCAGGAACGGCCGATCCCCGGTGGTCTCGCAGAGCGAGGGAGATATGGTAGCGCCCTAATCCCGCAGGAAGGGTTGCTCCCCAGTGGTCGCGCAGAGCTAGGGAGAGAAGACGGCGTCCTAATCCCGCAGAAAGGGCCGCTCCCCAGTGGTCTCGCAGAGCTAGTGAGTGAAGGCGGCGCCGTAATCCGGCAGGAAGGCCCATTCCCCAGTGGTTTCGCAGAGCTGGGGAGAGAAGGCAGTGCCTTAATCCGGCAGGAATTGCTGCTCCCCAGTGGTCTTGCAGAGCTAGGGAGAGAAGGCAGTGCCTTAATCCCGCAGGAATCGCAACTCCCCGGTGGTCTCGCACAGCTAGGAAGAGAAGGCAGAGACCTAATCTCGCAGGATGGGCCGCTCCCCAGTTGTCTCGGAGAGCTAGAGAGAGAAGGCAGCGTACTAATCCCGAAGGAACGGCGGATCCCCAGTGGTCTCGCAGAGCTAGGGAGAGAAGGCAGCGCCCTAATCCCGCAGGAAGGACCGCTCCCCATGGTCTCACAGAGCTAGGGAGAGAAGGCAGCGACCTAATTCCGCAGGAAGGGCAGCTCCCCAGTGGTTTCTCAGAGATAGAGAGAGAATGCGGCGCCGTAATCCCGTAGGAAGGGCCGCTCCCCAGTGGTCTCGCAGAGCTGGGGAGAGGAGGCAGCGCACTAATCCCGCAGGAAGGGCCGCACCCCAGTGGTCTCGCAGAGTTAGGGAGAGAAGGCGGTGACCTAATACCCCAGGAAGGGCCGCTCCCCAGTGGTCTCGCAGAGATAGGGATAGAAAGCGGCAAACTAATCCCACAGGAAGGGCCGTTCCCCAGTGGTCTCGCAGAGATAGGGAGAGAAGGCGTCAACCTAATTCCGCAGGAAGGGTCGCTCCCCAGTGGTCTCGCAGAGCTAGGGAGAGAAGGCAGAGCCCTAATCCCGCAGGAACGACTGATCCCCAGTGGTCTCGCAGAGCTAGGGAGAGAAGGCGGCGCCCTAACCCAGCAGGAAGGGCCGCTCCCCAGTGGTCTCGCAGAGCTAGGGAGAGAAGGCGGCGCCCTAACCCAGCAGGAAGGGCCGCTCCCCAGTGGTCTCGCAGAGCTAGGGAGAGAAGGCAGCGCCCTTATCCCGCAGGAAGGACCGCTCCCCATGGTCTCACAGAGCTAGGGAGGGAAGGCAGCGACCTAATTCCGCAGGAAGGGCAGCTCCCCAGTGGTCTCTCAGAGATAGGGAGAGAATGAGGCGCCCTAATCCCGCAGGAAGGGCCGCTCCCCAGTGGTCTCGCAGAGCTGGGGAGAGGAGGCAGCGCCCTAATCCCGCAGGAAGGGCCGCTCCCCAGTGGTCTCGCGGAGCTGGGGAGAGACGGCAGCGCCCCAGTCCCGTAGGAATGGCCGCTCCCCAGTGGTCTCGCAGAGCTGGGGAGAGGAGGCAGCGCCCTAACACAGCAGGAAGGGTCGCTCCCCAGGTCCATGGCAGAGCTGGGGAGGGAAGCCAGCACCCCGCCCCCGCAGTAAGGGCCGCTCCCCTGTCGTCTCGCAGAGCTAGGGAGAGAAGGCAGCGTCCTAATCCCACAGGACGGGCCACTAACCTGTGGTCTCGCAGAGCTAGGGAGAGAAGGCAGCACCCTTATCCCGCAGTAAAGACCGCTCCCCAGGGATCTCGCAGAGCTAGGGAAAGGAGAAAGCGCCCTAATCCCACAGGAAGGGCTGCTCCCCAGTGGTCTCGCAGAGCTAGGGAGAGGAGGCAGCGCCCTAATCCAGCAGAAACGGCCGCTCCCCAGTGGTCTCGCAGAGCTGGGAAGGGAAGCCAGCGCCCCGCCTCCGCAGGAACGGCAGATCTCCGGTGGTCTCACAGAGCTAGGGAGAAAAGGCAGCGCCCTAATCCCGCAGGAACGGCCGATCCCCGGTGGTCTCAAAGAGCGAGGGAGAGATGGTAGCGCCCTAATCCCGCAGGAAGGGCAGCTCCCCAGTGGTCTCGCAGAGCTAGGGAGAGAAGGCGGCATCCTCATCCAGCAGGAACGGCTGCTCCCCGGCGGTCTCGCAGAGCTTGGGAGAGAAGGCGGCGCCTTAATCCCGCAGGATTGTCCACTCCCCTGTGGTCTCGGAGAGCTAGGGAGAGGGCCGCGCCCCAATTCCGCAGGACGGGCCGCTCCCCAGTGGTCCCGCAGAGCTAAGGAGAGAAGTCAGCGCCCTAATCCCACAGGAAGGGCCGCTCCCCAGTGGTCTCGCAGAGCTGGAGAGAGAAGGCAGCACCCTAATCCCACAGGAATTGCAGCTCCCCAGTGGTCTTGCACAGCTAGGAAGAGAAGACAGCGCCCTAATCCCGCTGGAATGGCCGCTCCCCAGTGGTCTCGCAGAGCTAGAGAGAGAAGGCAGCGTCCTAATCCCGAAGGAAGGGCCGATCCCCAGTGGTCTCGCAGAGCTAGGGAGAGAAGGCGGCGATCTAATACCCCAGGAAGGGCCGCTCCCCAGTGGTCTCGCAGAGCTGGGGTGAGTAAGCAGCGCCCTAATCCCGCAGGAAGGGCCGCTCCCGAGTGGTCTCGCTGAGCTTGGGAGAGGAGGCAGCGCCCCCATCCCACAGGAAGGGCCGCTCCCCAGTAGTCTCGCAGAGCTGGGGAGAGAAGGCAGCGCCCTAATCCCGCAGGAAGGGCCGCTCCCCAGTGCTCTCGCAGAGCTGGGGGGAGGAGGCAGCACCCTAATCCCGAAAGAAGGGCCGCTCCCCAGTGGTCTCGCAGAGCTGGGGAGAGAAGGCACCGCCCTAATCCCGCAGGAAGGGCCGCTCCCCAGTGCTCTCACAGAGCTGGGGGGAGGAGGCAGCGCCCTAATCCCGAAGGAAGGGCCGCTCCCCAGTGGTCTCGCAGAGCTGGAAAGAGGAGGCAGCACCCTAATACCGCAGGAAGGGTCGCTCCACAGTGGTCTCGGAGAGCTAAGGAGAGAAGACAGCGTCCAAATCCCACAGGAAGGGCTGCTCCCCAGGCCCCTGGCAGAGCTCGGGAGGGAAGCCAGCGCATTAATCCCACAGGAACGGCCGATCCCCTGTGGTCTCGTAGAGCTAGGGAGAGAAGGCAGCGCCCTAATCCCGAAGGAAGGGCTGCTCCCCAGGCCCCTGGCAGAGCTGGGGAGGGGAGGCAGCGCCCTAATCCCGAAGGAAGCGTCGCTCCACAGTGGTCTCGGAGAGCTAAGGAGAGAAGACAGCGTCCAAATCCCACAGGAAGGGAAGCTCCCCAGTGGTCTCGCAGAGCTAGGGAGAGAAGAAAGCGTCCTAATCCCACAGGAAGGGCCGCTCCCAAGTGGTCTTGCACAGCTAGGGAGAGAAGGCAGCACAATAATCACGCAGGAACGGCCGCTCCCCACTGGTCTCGCAGAGCTAGGGAGAGAAAGCAGCGCCCTAATCCAGCAGGAAAGGCCGCTCCCCAGTGGTCTCGCAGAGCTGGGGATAGGACGTAGTACCCTAATCCCGCAGGAAGGGCCTCTCCCCTGTGGTCTCGCAGAGCTGGTGAGAGAAGGCAGCGCCCTAATCCCTCAGGAGGGCCCGCTTCCCAGTGGTCTCGCAGAGCTGGGGAGAGGAGGCAGCGCCCTAAACCCGCGGGAAGGCCGTTCCCCGGTGGTCTCGCAGAGCTAGGGAGAGAAGGCAGCGCCCTAATCCCGCAGGAACGGCCGCTCCTCAGTGGTCTCGCAGAGCTGGGGAAGGGAGGCAGCGCCCTAATTCTGCTGGAAGGTCAGCTCCCCAGTGGTCTCGTAGACCTGGGGAGGGAAGCCAGCGCCCCGCCTCCGCAGGAATGGCAGATCCCCAGTGATCTCCCAGAGCGAGGGAGAGATCGTAGCGCCCTAATCCCGCAGGGAGGGCTGCTCCCCAGTGGTCTCGCAGAGCTAGGGAGAGAAGGCGGCGACCTAATCGAGCAGGAACGGCTACTCCCCGGTGATCTCGCAGAGCTAGGGAGAGAAGGCAGAGCCCTAATCCTGCATGAACGGCCGCTAACGAGTGGTCTCGCAGAGCTAGGAAGAGAAGGCGGCATCCTAATCCAGCAGGAACGGCTGCTCCCCAGCGGTCTCGCAGAGCTAGAGAGAGAAGGCGGCGTCTTAATCCCGCAGGATCGTTTTCTCCCCGGTGGTCTCGGAGAGCTAGGGAGAGAAGGCAGAGCCCTAATCCCGCAGGACGGGCCGCTTCCCAGTGGTCTGGGAGAGCTAGGGAGAGAAGGCAGCGCATTAATCCCGCAGAAAGGACCGCTCCCCAGTGGTCTCGCAGAGATAGGGAGAGAAGGCGGCACTTTAATGCCGCAGGATGGGCCGCTCCCCAGTGGTCTCGCACAGCTACGGAGAGAAGGCGGCGCCCTAATCCCTTAGGAAGATCCGGTCCCCAGTGGTCTCGTAGAGCTGGAGAGAGGAGGCAGGGCCCTAATCCCGCAGGAAGCGATGCTCCCCAGGTCCCTGAAAGAGCTGGGTAGGGAAGACAGCGCCCTAATCCCGCAGGAGCGGCCGATCTCGAGTGGTCTCGCAGAGCTAGGGAGAGATGGCAGCGCCCTGCTCCCGCAGGAAGGGCCGTTCCCCAGTGGTCTCGCACAGCTAGGAAGAGAAGGCAGAGCCCTAATCCCGCAGGATGGGCCGCTCCCCAGTGGTCTCGCAGAGCTAGAGAGAGAAGGCAGCGTCCTAATCCCAAAGGAATGGTGGATCCCCAGTGGTCTCGCAGAGATAGGGAGAGAAAGCGGCAAACTAATGCCACAGGAAGGGCCGCTCCCCTATGGTCTCGCAGAGATAGGGAAAGAAGGTGGCAACCTAATCCCGCAGGAATGGCCGCTCCCCAGTGGTCTGGCAGAGCTGGGGAGAGAAGGCAGCGCCCTAATCCCGCAGGAAGGGCCGCTCCCCAGTGGTCTCGCAGAGATAGGGAGAGAAAGCGGCAAACTAATCCCACAGGAAGAGCCGCTCCGCAGTGGTCTCGCAGAGATAGGGAAAGAAGGCGGCACCCTAATTCCGCAGGAAGGGCCGCTCCCCAGTGGTTTTGCAGACCTGGGAAGAGGAGGCAGCGCACTAATCCCGAGGGAAGCGCCGCTCCCCAGTGGTCTCGCAGAGCTGGAAAGAGGAGGCAGCGCTCTAATCCCTCAGGAAGGGGAGCTCCCCAGTGGTCTCACAGAGCTAGGAAGAGAAGGCGGCGTCCAAGTCCCTCAGGAAGGGCCGCTCCCCAGTGGTCTCGCAGAGATAGGGAGAGAAAGCGGCAAACTAATCCCAAAGGAAGGGCCGCTCCCCTATGGTCTCGCAGAGATAGGGAAAGAAGGCTTCACCCTAATCCCACAGGAAGGGCAGCTCCCCAGTGGTCTTGCAGAGCTGGGAAGAGGAGGCAGTGCCCTAATCCCGAGGGAAGCGCCTCTCCCCAGTGGTGTCGCAGAGCTGGAAAGAGTAGGCAGCGCCCTAATCCCGCAGGAAGGGCCGCTCCCGAGTGGTGTCGCAGAGCTGGGGAGAGGAGGCAGCGCCCTAATCTCGCAGGAACGGCCGCTCCCCTATGGTCTCGCAGAGATAGGGAAAGAAGTCGGCACCCTAATCCTGCAGGAAGGGCCGCTCCCCAGTGGTCTCGCACAGCTACGGAGAGAAAGGGGCGCCCTTATCCCGCAGGAAGCGCCTCTCCCCAGTGGTCTCGCAGAGCTGGAAAGAGGAGGCAGCGCCCTAATCCCGCAGGAAGGGCCGCTCCCCAGTGGTCTCGCAGAGATAGGGAAAGAAGGCGGCACTCTAATCCCGCAGGAAGCGCCGCTCCCCAGTGGTCTCGCAGAGCGGGAAAGAGGAGGCAGCGCTCTAATCCCGCAGGAAGGGCCGCTCCCGAGTGGTCTCGCAGAGCTGGGGAGAGGAGGCAGCGCCCTAATCCCGCAGGAAGGGCCGCGCCCCAGTGGTCTCGCAGGGATAGGGAAAGAAAGCGGCAAACTAATCCCACAGGAAGGGCCGCTCCCCAGTGGTCTCGCAGAGCTAGGGAGAGAAGGCAGCGCCCTAATCCCACAGCAAGGGCCGCTCCCCAGTGGTCTCACAGAGTTCAGGAGAGGAGGCAGCGCCCTAATCCCGCAGAAAGGGCCACTCCCCAGTGGTCTCGCAGAGCTAGGGAGAGGAGGCAGCGTCCTAATCCCGCAGGAACGGCCGATCCCCGGTGGTCTCGCAGAGTGAGGGAGATTTGGTAGCGCCCTCATCCCACAGGAAGGGTTGTTCCCCAGTGGTCTTGCAGAGCTTGGGAGAGAAGGCAGTGCCTTAATCCCGCAGGAATCACAGCTCCCCAGTGGTCTTGCACAGCTAGGAAGAGAAGGCAGAGCCCTAATCCCGCAGGATGGGCCGCTCCCCAGTGGTCTCGGAGAGCTAGAGAGAGAAGGCAGCGTCCTAATCCCGAAGGAACGGCTGATCCCCAGTGGTCTCACAGAGCTATGGAGAGAAGGCGGCATCTAAATCCCGCAGGAAGGGCCGCTCCCCAGTGGTCTCGCAGAGATAGGGAGAGAAAACGGCAAACTAATCCCACAGGAAGGGCTGCTCCCCTATGGTCTCGCAGAGATAGGGAAAGAAGGCTTCACCCTAATCCCACAAGAAGGGCAGCTCCCCAGTGGTCTTGCAGAGCTGGGAAGAGGAGGCAGCGCCCTAATGCAGAGGGAAGTGCCTCTCCCCAGTGGTCTCGCAGAGCTGGAAAGAGGAGGCAGCGCCCTAATCCCGCAGGAAGGGCCGCTCCCGAGTGGTGTCGCCGAGCTGGGGAGAGGAGGCAGCGCCCTAATCCCGCAGGAACGGCCGCTCCCCAGTGGTCTCGCAGAGCTAGGGAGAGAAGGCTGCGCCCTAATCCCGTAGGAAGGGCCGCTCCCCAGTTGTCTCGCAGAGCTATGGAGAGGAGGCAGCGCCCTAATCCTGCAGGACGGGCCGCTGCCCAGTGCTCTTGCAGAGCTAAGGAGTGAAAGCAGGGCCCTAACACCGCAGGAAGGGCCGCTCCCCCGTGGTCTCGCAGAGCTAGGGAGAGGAGGCAGCGCCCTAATTCCGCAGGAAGGGCTGCTCCCCAGGCCCCTGGTAGACCTGGAGAGGGAAGCCAGCGCCCCGCCCCCGCAGGAAGGCCGCTCCCCAGTGGTCTCCCAGAGCTAGGGAGTGAAGGCAGCGAACTAATCCCGCAGGAAGGGACGCTCCGCAGTGGTCTCGCAGAGCTGGGGAGAGGAGGCAGCACCCTTATCCCGCAGGAAGGGACGCTCCCCAGTGGTCTCGCAGAGCTGGGGAGAGGAGGCAGCGGCATAATCCCGCAAGAAGCGACGCTCCCCAGGTCCCTGAAAGAGCTGGGGAGGGAAGACAGCGCCCTAATCCCGCTGGAACGGCCGATCCCGAGTGGTCTCGCAGAGCTAGTTATAGACGGCAGCGCCCTAATCCCGCAGGAAGGGCCGCTCCCCAGTGGTCTTGCAGAGCTGGGAAGAGGAGGCAGCGCCCTAATCCCGAGGGAAGGGCCGCTCCCGAGTGGTCTCCCAGAGCTGGGGAGAGGAGGCAGCGTCCTAATCTCGCAGGAAGGGTCGCTCCTGAGTGGCCTCGCAGAGCTAGGGAGAGAAGGCGGCGCCCTAATCCCGAAGGAAGGGCTGCTCCCCAGTGGTTTTGCAGAACTAGGGAGAAAAGGCAGAGCCTTAATCCCGCAGGAACGACCGATTCTCAGTTGTCTCGCAGAGCAAGAGAGAGAAGGCGGCGCCCTAACCCTGCAGGAAGGGCCGCTCCCTAGAGGTCTCGCACAGCTACGGAGAGAAGGCGGCGCCCTAATCCCTTAGGAAGGGCCGCTCCCCAGTGGTCTCGCAGAGCTAGGGAGAGAAGGCGGCGATCTAATACCCCAGGAAGGGCCGCTCCCCAGTGGTCTCGCAGAGCTAGGGATAGAAGGCAGCACCATAATCCCAAAGGAAGGGCTGCTCCCCAGGCCCCTGGCAGAGCTGGGGATGGAAGACAGCGCCCTAATCCCGAAAGAACGGCCGATCCCCAGTGGTCTCGCAGAGCTAGGGAGAGAAAGCAGCGCCCTAATCCCGCAGAATGGGCCACTCCCCAGTGGTTTCGCAGAGCTAGGGAGAGGAGGTAGCGCCCTAATCCCGAAGGAAGGGCCGCTCCCCAGTGGTCTCGCAGAGCTGGGGTGAGTAAGCAGCGCCCTAATCCCGCAGGAAGGGCCGCTCCCGAGTGGTCTCGCTGAGCTTGGGAGAGGAGGCAGCGCCCCCATCCCACAGGAAGGGCCGCTCCCCAGTAGTCTCGCAGAGCTGGGGAGAGAAGGCAGCGCCCTAATCCCGCAGGAAGGGCCGCTCCCCAGTGCTCTCGCAGAGCTGGGGGGAGGAGGCAGCACCCTAATCCCGAAAGAAGGGCCGCTCCCCAGTGGTCTCGCAGAGCTGGGGAGAGAAGGCACCGCCCTAATCCCGCAGGAAGGGCCGCTCCCCAGTGCTCTCACAGAGCTGGGGGGAGGAGGCAGCGCCCTAATCCCGAAGGAAGGGCCGCTCCCCAGTGGTCTCGCAGAGCTGGAAAGAGGAGGCAGCACCCTAATACCGCAGGAAGGGTCGCTCCACAGTGGTCTCGGAGAGCTAAGGAGAGAAGACAGCGTCCAAATCCCAAAGGAAGGGCTGCTCCCCAGGCCCCTGGCAGAGCTCGGGAGGGAAGCCAGCGCATTAATCCCACAGGAACGGCCGATCCCCTGTGGTCTCGTAGAGCTAGGGAGAGAAGGCAGCGCCCTAATCCCGAAGGAAGGGCTGCTCCCCAGGCCCCTGGCAGAGCTGGGGAGGGGAGGCAGCGCCCTAATCCCGAAGGAAGCGTCGCTCCACAGTGGTCTCAGAGAGCTAAGGAGAGAAGACAGCGTCCAAATCCCACAGGAAGGGAAGCTCCCCAGTGGTCTCGCAGAGCTAGGGAGAGAAGAAAGCGTCCTAATCCCACAGGAAGGGCCGCTCCCAAGTGGTCTTGCACAGCTAGGGAGAGAAGGCAGCACAATAATCACGCAGGAACGGCCGCTCCCCACTGGTCTCGCAGAGCTAGGGAGAGAAAGCAGCGCCCTAATCCAGCAGGAAAGGCCGCTCCCCAGTGGTCTCGCAGAGCTGGGGATAGGACGTAGTACCCTAATCCCGCAGGAAGGGCCTCTCCCCTGTGGTCTCGCAGAGCTGGTGAGAGAAGGCAGCGCCCTAATCCCTCAGGAGGGCCCGCTTCCCAGTGGTCTCGCAGAGCTGGGGAGAGGAGGCAGCGCCCTAAACCCGCGGGAAGGCCGTTCCCCGGTGGTCTCGCAGAGCTAGGGAGAGAAGGCAGCGCCCTAATCCCGCAGGAACGGCCGCTCCTCAGTGGTCTCGCAGAGCTGGGGAAGGGAGGCAGCGCCCTAATTCTGCTGGAAGGTCAGCTCCCCAGTGGTCTCGTAGACCTGGGGAGGGAAGCCAGCGCCCCGCCTCCGCAGGAATGGCAGATCCCCAGTGATCTCCCAGAGCGAGGGAGAGATCGTAGCGCCCTAATCCCGCAGGGAGGGCTGCTCCCCAGTGGTCTCGCAGAGCTAGGGAGAGAAGGCGGCGACCTAATCGAGCAGGAACGGCTACTCCCCGGTGATCTCGCAGAGCTAGGGAGAGAAGGCAGAGCCCTAATCCTGCATGAACGGCCGCTAACGAGTGGTCTCGCAGAGCTAGGAAGAGAAGGCGGCATCCTAATCCAGCAGGAACGGCTGCTCCCCAGCGGTCTCGCAGAGCTAGAGAGAGAAGGCGGCGTCTTAATCCCGCAGGATCGTTTTCTCCCCGGTGGTCTCGGAGAGCTAGGGAGAGAAGGCAGCGCCCTAATCCCGCAGGACGGGCCGCTTCCCAGTGGTCTGGGAGAGCTAGGGAGAGAAGGCAGCGCATTAATCCCGCAGGAACGGTCGATCCCAAGTGGTCTCGCAGAGCTTGAGAGAGAAGGCGGCGACCTAATCCCGCAAGAAGGGCCGCTCCCCAGTGGTCTCGCAGAGCTAGGGAGAGGAGGCGGCGCCCTAAACCCGCAGGAAGAGCCGATCCCCAGTGCTCTCGGAGAGCTAGGGAGAGAAGGCAGCGTCCTAATCCCGAAGGAACGGCGGATCCCCAGTGGTCTCGCAGAGCTAGGGAATGTCGGTAGCGCATTAATCCCGCAGGAACGGCCTATCCCCAGTTGTCTCGCAGAGGTAGAGTGAGAAGGCTGCGACCTAATGCTGCAGGAAGGGCAGCTCCCCAGTGATCTCGGAGAGGTAGGGAGAGAAGGCGGCGAACTAAACCCGCAGGAAGGGCCGCTCCCCAGTGGTCTTGCAGAGCTAGGGAGAGAAGGCAGTGCCTTAATCCCGCAGGAATCGCAGCTCCCCAGTGGTCTCGCAGAGCTAGAGAGAGAAGGCAGCGTCCTAATCCCGAAGGAACGGCGGATCCCCAGTGGTCTCACAGAGCTAGGGAGAGAAGGCGGCGTCCAAATCCTGCAGGAAGGGCCGATCCCGAGTGGTCTCGCAGAGCTGGGGAGAGGAGGCAGCGTCCTAATCCCGAGGGAAGCGCCTCTCCCGAGTGGTCTCGCAGAGCTGGAAAGAGGAGGCAGCGCCCTAATCCCGCAGGAAGGGCCGCTCCCGAGTGGTCTCGCAGAGCTGGGGAGAGGAGGCAGCGTCCTAATCTCGCAGGAAGGGTCGGTCCTCAGTGGCCTCGCAGAGCTAGGGAGAGAAGGCAGCGCCCTAATCCCGCAGAAAGGACCGCTCCCCAGTGGTCTCGCAGAGATAGGGAGAGAAGGCGGCACTTTAATGCCGCAGGATGGGCCGCTCCCCAGTGGTCTCGCACAGCTACGGAGAGAAGGCGGCGCCCTAATCCCTTAGGAAGATCCGGTCCCCAGTGGTCTCGTAGAGCTGGAGAGAGGAGGCAGGGCCCTAATCCCGCAGGAAGCGATGTTCCCCAGGTCCCTGAAAGAGCTGGGTAGGGAAGACAGCGCCCTAATCCCGCAGGAGCGGCCGATCTCGAGTGGTCTCGCAGAGCTAGGGAGAGATGGCAGCGCCCTGCTCCCGCAGGAAGGGCCGTTCCCCAGTGGTCTCGCACAGCTAGGAAGAGAAGGCAGAGCCCTAATCCCGCAGGATGGGCCGCTCCCCAGTGGTCTCGCAGAGCTAGAGAGAGAAGGCAGCGTCCTCATCCCAAAGGAACGGTGGATCCCCAGTGGTCTCGCAGAGATAGGGAGAGAAAGCGGCAAACTAATGCCACAGGAAGGGCCGCTCCCCTATGGTCTCGCAGAGATAGGGAAAGAAGGTGGCAACCTAATCCCGCAGGAATGGCCGCTCCCCAGTGGTCTGGCAGAGCTGGGGAGGGAGGTAGCGCCCTAGTCCAGCAGGAAGGGCTGCTCCCCAGTGGTCTCGCAGAGCTGGGTAGAGGAGGCAGCGCACGAATCCCGCAGGAACGACTGCTCCGCAGTGGTCTCGCAGAGCTGGGGAGAGGAGGCACCGCTCTAATCCCGCAGGAAGGGCCGCTCTCCAGTGGTCTCGCAGAGCTGGGGAGAGGAGGCAGCGCCCTAATCCAGCAGGAACGACTGCTCCCCAGTGGTCTCGCAGAGCTAGGGAGAGAAGACAGTGCCCTAATCCCGAAGGAAGGGCTGCTCCCCAATGGTCTCGCAGAGCTAGAGAGAAAAGACAGCGCCTTAATCCCGCAGGAACGGCCGATCCCCAGTGGTCTCGGAGAGCTAGGGAGAGAAGGCGGCGCCCAAATCCCGCAGCAAGGGCCGCTCCCCAGTGGTCTCGCAGAGTTAGGGAGAGGTGGCAGCGCCCTAATCCCGCAGGAAGGGCCACTCCCCAGTGGTCTCGCAGAGCTAGGGAGAGGAGGCAGCGTCCTAATCCCGCAGGAACGGCCGATCCCCAGTGGTCTCGCACAGCTAGGAAGAGAAGGCAGAGCCTTAATCCCGCAGGATGGGCAGCTCCCCAGTGGTCTCGCAGAGCTAGAGAGAGAAGGCAGCGTCCTAATCCCGAAGGAACGGCGGATCCCCAGTGGTCTCACAGAGCTAGGGAGAGAAGGCGGCGTCCAAATCCCGCAGGAAGGGCCGCTCCCCAGTGGTTTCGCAGAGATAGGGAGAGAAAGTGGCAAACTAATCCCACAGTAAGGGCCGCTCCCCTATGGTCTCGCAGAGATAGGGAAAGAAGGCTTCACCCTAATCCCACAGGAAGGGCAGCTCCCCAGTGGTCTTGCAGAGCTCGGAAGAGGAGGCAGCGCCCTAATCCCGAGGGAAGCGCCTCTCCCCAGTGGTCTCGCAGAGCTGGGGAGAGGAGGCAGCGCCCTAATCCAGCAGGAACGACTGCTCCCCGGTGGTCTCGCAGAGCTAGGGAGAGTACGCGGCGCCTTAATCCCGCAGGATCGGCCGCTCCCCGGTGGTCTCACAGAGCTAGGGAGAGAAGACAGTGCCCTAATCCCGAAGGAAGGGCTGCTCCCCAATGGTCTCGCAGAGCTAGAGAGAGAAGGCAGCGTCCTAATCCCGGAGGAACGGCGGATCCCCAGTGGTCTCGCAGAGATAGGGAGAGAAGGCGGCAAACTAATCCCACAGTAAGGGCCGCTCCCCTATGGTCTCGCAGAGATAGGGAAAGAAGGCTTCACCCTAATCCCACAGGAAGGGCAGCTCCCCAGTGGTCTTGCAGAGCTGGGAAGAGGAGGCAGCGCCCTAATCCCGAGGGAAGCGCCTCTCCCCAGTGGTCTCGCAGAGCTGGAAAGAGGAGGCAGCGCCCTAATCCCGCAGGAAGGGCCACCCCCAGTGATCTCGCAGAGCTGGGGAGAGTAGGCAGCGCCCTAATCCCGCAGGAAGGGTCGCTCCCCAGTGGTCTCGCGGAGCTAGAGAGAGAATGCAGCATCCTAATCCCGAAGGAAGGGCTGCTCCCCAGTGGTTTCGCAGAGCTAGGGAGAGTAGGCGGCGACCTAATCCCGCAGGAAGGGCCGCTCCCCAGTGGTCTTGCAGAGCTAGGGAGAGAAGGCGGCGCTCTAATCCCGCAGGAAGGGCAGCTCCCCAGTGGTCTCGCAGAGCTAGGGAGAGAAGGCAGCGAACTAATTCCGCAGGAAGGGCAGCTCCCCAGTGGTCTCGCAGAGATAGGAAGAGAATGCGGCGCCCTAATCCCGCAGGAAGGGCCGCTCCCCAGTTGTCTCGCAGAGCCAGGGAGTGAAGGCAGCGAACTAATCCCGCAGGAAGGGACGCTTCCCAGGGGTCTCGCAGAGCTAGAGAGAGAAGGCAGCGCCCTAATCCCGCAGGAAGGGACGCTCCCCAGTGGTCTCGCATAGCTGGGGAGAGGAGGCAGCGCCCTAATCCCGCTGGAAGCGATGCTCCCCAGGTCTCTGAAAGAGCTGGGGAGGGAAGACAGCGCCCTAATCCCGCTGGAACGGCCGATCCCGAGTGGTCTCGCAGAGCTAGGTATAGACTGCAGCGCCCTAATCCCGCAGGAAGGGCCGCTCCCCAGTTGTCTTGTAGAGCTGGGAAGAGGAGGCAGCGCCCTAATCCCGAGGGAAGCGCCTCTCCCGAGTGGTCTCGCAGAGCTGGAAAGAGGAGGCAGCGCCCTAATCCCGCAGGAAGGGCCGCTCCCGAGTGGTCTCGCAGAGCTGGGGAGAGAAGGCGGCGCCCTAATCCCGCAGAAAGGACAGCTCCCCAGTGGTCTTGCAGAGATAGGGAGAGAAGGCGGCACTCTAATGCCGCAGAATGGGCCGCTCCCCAGTGGTCTCGCACAGCTACGGAGAGAAGGCGGCGCCCTAATCCCTTAGGAAGGGCCGCTCCCCAGTGGTCTCGTAGAGCTGGAGAGAGGAGGCAGCGCCTAATCCCGCAGGAAGCGATGCTCCGCAGGTCCCTGAAAGAGCTGGGTAGGGAAGACAGCGCCCCAATCCCGCAGGAACTGCCGATCTCGAGTGGTCTCGCAGAGCTAGGGAGAGAAGGCAGCGCCCTACTCCAGCAGGAAGGGCCGCTCCCCAGTGGTCTCGCAGAGCTGGGGAGAGGAGGCAGCGCCCTAATCCCGCAGGAAGGGCCGCTCCCCAGTGGTCTCGCACAGCTAGGAAGAGAAGGCAGAGCCCTAATCCCGCAGGATGGGCCGCTCCCCAGTGGTCTAGCAGAGCTAGAGAGAGAAGGCAGCGTCCTAATCCCGAAGGAAGGGATGCTCCCCAGTGGTTTTGCAGAACTAGGGAGAGAAGGCAGAGCCTTAATCCCGCAGGAACGACCGATTCTCAGTTGTCTCGCAGAGCAAGAGAGAGAAGGCGGCGACCTAATCCCGCAGGAAGGGCCGCTCCCGAGTGGTCTCGCAGAGATAGGGAGAGAAGGCGGCGCCCTAACCCTGCAGGAAGGGCCGCTCCCCAGTGGTCTTGCAGAGATAGGGAGAGAAGGTGGCACTCCAATGCCGCAGGATGGGCCGCTCCCCAGAGGTCTCGCACAGCTACGGAGAGAAGGCGGCGCCCTAATCCCTTAGGAAGGGCCGCTCCCCAGTGGTCTCGTAGAGCTGGAGAGAGGAGGCAGCGCCCTAATCCCGCAGGTATCGATGCTCCCCAGGTCCCTGAAAGAGCTGGGTAGGGAAGACAGCGCCCTAATCCCGCAGGAACTGCCGATCTCGAGTGGTCTCGCAGAGCTAGGGAGAGAAGGCAGCGCCCTACTCCCGCAGGAAGGGCCGCTCCCCAGTGGTCTCGCAGAGCTGGGGAGAGGAGGCAGCGCCCTAATCCCGCAGGAAGGGCCGCTCCCCAGTGGTCTCGCAGACCTAGGGAGAGAAGGCAGCGTCCTAATCCCGCAGGAACGGCCGGTCTCCAGTCGTCTCGCAGAGCTAGGGAGAGAAGGCAGCGCCCTAATCTCGCACGAAGGGCCACTCCCCAGTGGTATCGCAGACGTTGGGAGAGGAGGCAGCGCCCTAATCCCACAGGAAGGGCTGCTCCCAGTGGTGCCGCAGAGCTAGGGAGAGGAGGAGGCGCCCTAGTCCCGAAGGAAGTGCCGCTCCCAAGTGGTCTCGCAGAGCTAGGGAGAGGAGGCAGCGCCCTAATCCCGCAGGACGGGCCGCTTCCCAGTGGTCTCGCAGAGGTAGGGAGAGGAGGCAGCGCCCTAATTCTGCAGGAAGGGCCGCTCCCCGGTGGTCTCGCAGAGCTTGGGAGAGGAGGCAGCGCCCTAATCCCGCAGGAAGTGCCACTCCCCAGTGGTCTCGCAGAGCTAGGGAGAGAAGGCAGCACCCTAATCCCGTAGGAAGGGCCGCTCTCCAGTGGTCTCGCAGAGCTAGGGAGAGAAGGCAGCGCCCTAATCCCGCAGGAAGGGTCGCTCCACAGTGGTCTCACAGAGCTAGGGAGAGGAGGCAGCGCCGTAATCCCGCAGGAAGGGCTGCTCCCCAGGCCCCTGGTAGACCTGGAGAGGGAAGCCAGCGCCCCGCCCCCGCAGGAAGGCCGCTCCCCAGTGGTCTCGCAGAGCTAGGGAGTGAAGGCAGCGCCGTAATCCTGCAGGAAAGGGTGCTCCCCAATGGTCTCGCAGAGCTAGGATGAGAAGTCGGCGCCCTAATCCAGCAGGAAAGGCCGCTCCCCAGTAGTCTCGTAGAGCGAGGTAGAGAAGGCAGCGCCCTAATCCCGCAGGAAGGTCCGCTCTCCAGTGGTCTCGCAGAGCTAGGGAGAGAAGGCAGCTCCGTAATACCCCAGGAAGAGCTGCTCCCTAATGGTCTTGTATAGCTAGGGAGATAGGGCTGCAACCTAAACCCGCAGGAATGGCCGCTCTCCAGTGGTCTCGCAGAGCTAGGGAGAGAAGGCAGCGCCCTAATCCCGCAGGAGGGGCCGCTCCCAAGTGGTCTCGCAGAGCTAGGGAGAGAAGGCAGCGCCCTAATCCCCCAGGAAGAGCTGCTCCCTAATGGTCTCGCATAGCTAGGGAGAGAAGGCAGCGCCCTAATCCCGCAGGAAGGGCCGCTCCCCAGTGGTCTCGGAGAGCTAGGGAGAGAAGGCAGCGCCCTAATCCCCCAGGAAGAGCTCCTCCCTAATGGTCTTGCTTAGCTAGGGAGAGAAGGCAGCGCCCTAATCCCGCAGGAGGGGCCGCTCCCCAGTGGTCTCGCAGAGCTAGGGAGAGAAGGCAGCGCCCTAATCTCCCAGGAAGAGCTGCTCCTTAATGGTCTTGCATAGCTAGGGACAGAAGGCTGCAACCTAATCCCGCATGAAGGGCCGCTCCCCAGTTGTCTCGCAGAGTTAGGGAGTGAAGGCAGCGCCCTAATCCCGCATAAGGGACGCTCCCCAGTGGTCTCGCAGAGCTGGGGAGAGGAGGCAGCGCCATAATCCCGCAGGAAGAGACGCTCCCCAGTGGTCTCGTGGATCTGGGGAGAGGAGGCAGCGCCATAATTCCACATGAAGGGCTGCTCTCCAGGCCCCTGGCAGAGCTGGGGAGGGAAGCTAGCGCCCCGCCCCCGCAGGAAGGGCCACTCCCCTGTGGTCTCGCAGAGCTAGTGAGTGAAGGCGGCGTCGTAATCCGGCAGGAAGGGCCGCTCCCCAGTGGTCTCGCAGAGCTGGGGAGGGAGGTAGCGCCCTAGTCCCGCAGGAAGGGCTGCTCCCCAGTGGTCTCGCAGAGCTGTGGAGAGGAGGCAGCGCCCTAATCCCGCAGGAAGGGCTGCTCCCCAGTGGTCTCACAGAGCTAGGGAGAGAGGGCAGCGTCCTAATCCCGAAGGAAGGACTGCTCCCCAATGGTCTCGCAGAGCAAGAGAGAAAAGACAGCGCCTTAATCCCGCAGGAACGGCCGATCCCCAGCGGTCTCGCAGAGATACGGAGAGAAAGCGGCAAACTAATCTCACAGGAAGGGCCGCTCCCCAGTGGTCTCGCAGAGATAGGGAAAGAAGGCGGCACCCTAATCCCGCAGGAAGGGCCGCTCCCCAGTGGTTTTGCAGAGCTGGGAAGAGGAGGCAGCGCCCTAATCCCGAGGGAAGCTCCGCTCCGCAGTGGTCTCGCAGAGCTGGAAAGAGGAGGCAGCGCTCTAATCCCGCAGGAGGGGACGCTCCCGAGTGGTCTCGCAGACCTCGGGAGAGGAGGCAGCGCCCTAATCCCGCAGGAAGGGCTGCCCCCCAGTGGTCTCGCAGAGCTAGGGATATTTAGCCTCAAACTAATCCCACAGGAAGGGCCGCTCCCCAGTGGTCTCGCAGAGCTAGGGAGAGAAGGCAGCGCCCTAATCCCGCAGGAAGGGCTGCTCCCCAGTGGTCTCGCAGAGATAGGGAGAGAAAGCGGCAAACTAATCCCACAGGAAGAGCCGGTCCCCAGTGGTCTCGCAGAGATAGGGAAATAAGGCTGCACCCTAATTCCGCAGGAAGGGCCGCTCCCCAGTGTTTTTGCAGAGCTGGGAAGAGGAGGCAGCGCCCTAATCCCGAGGGAAGCGCCGCTCCCCAGTGGTCTCGCAGAGCTGGAAAGAGGAGGCAGCGCTCTAATCCCGCAGGAAGGGCAGCTCCCCAGTGGTCTTGCACAGCTAGGAAGAGAGGGCAGCGCCCTAATCCCGCAGGAGGGGCCGCTCCCCAGTGGTCTCGCAGAGCTAGGGAGTGAAGGCAGCGCCCTAATCCCCCAGGAAGAGCTGATCCCTAATGGTCTCGCATAGCTAGGGAGTGAAGGCAGCGCCCTAATCCCCCAGGAAGAGCTGATCCCTAATGGTCTCGGAGAGCTAGGGAGAGAAGGCAGCGCCCTAATCTCCCAGGAAGAGCTGCTCCCTAATGGTCTCGCAGAGCTCGGGAGTGAAGGCAGCGCCCTAATCCCGCAGGAAGGGACGCTCCCCAGGGGTCTCGCAGAGCTAGGGAGAGAAGGCAGCACCATAATCCCGCAGGAAGGGACGCTCCCCAGTGGTCTCGTGGATCTGGGGAGAGGAGGTAGAGCCATAATCCCACATGAAGGTCTGCTCTACAGGCCCCTGGCAGAGCTGGGGAGGGAAGCCAGTGCCCCGCCCCCCAGGAAGGGCCGCTCCCCAGTGGTCTCGCAGAGCTAGGGATAGGAGGCAGAGCCCTAATCCCGCAGTAAAGTCCGCTCCCCAGTGGTCTAGCAGAGCTGGGGAAAGGAGGCAGCGCCCCGCCCCCGCAGGAAGGGCCGCTCCCCTGTGGTCTCGCAGAGCTAGTGAGTGAAGGCGTCGTCGTAATCCGGCAGCAAGGGCCGCTCCCCAGTGGTCTCGCAGAGCTGAGGAGAGGAGGCAGCGCCCTAATCCCGGAGGTATGGCCGCTCCCCAGTGGTCTGACAGAGCTGGGGAGTGAGGTAGCGCCCTAGTCCCGCAGGAAGGGCTGCTCCCCAGTGGTCTCGCAGAGCTGGGGAGAGGAGGCAGCGCCCTAATCCCGCAGGAAGGGACGCTCCCCAGGGGTCTCGCAGAGCTAGGGAGAGAAGGCAGCGCCCTAATCCCGCATAAGGGACGCTCCCCAGTGGTCTCGCAGAGCTGGGGAGAGGAGGCAGCGCCATAATCCCGAAGGAAGGGCCGCTCCCCAGTGGTCTCGCAGAGCTGGGGAGAGGAGGCAGCGCTCTAATCCCGCAGGAAGGGCCACTCCCCAGTGGTCTCGCAGAGCGAGGGAGAGATGGTAGCGCCCTAATCCCGCAGGAAGGGCCGCTCCCCAGTGGTGTCGCAGAGCTAGGGAAAGAAGGCAGCGTCCTAATCCAGCAGGAACGGCTGCTCCCCCGTGGTCTCGCAGAGCTAGGGAGAGTATGCGGCGCCTTAATCCCGCAGGATCGGCCGCTCCCCGGTGGTCTCGCAGAGCTAGCGAGAGAAGACAGCGCCCTAATCCCGCAGGAAGGGCTGCTCCCCAGTGGTCTCACAGAGCTAGAGAGAGAGGGCAGCGTCCTAATCCCGAAGGAAGGACTGCTCCCCAATGGTCTCGCAGAGCTAGAGAGAAAAGACAGCGCCTTAATCCCGCAGGAACGGCCGATCCCCAGCGGTCTCGCAGAGATAGGGAGAGAAAGCGGCAAACTAATCTCACAGGAAGGGCCGCTCCCCAGTGGTCTCGCAGAGATAGGGAAAGAAGGCGTCACCCTAATCCCGCAGGAAGGGCCGCTCCCCAGTGGTTTTGCAGAGCTGGGAAGAGGAGGTAGCGCCCTAATCCCGAGGGAAGCTCCTCTCCTCAGTGGTCTCGCAGAGCTGGAAAGAGGAGGCAGCGCTCTAATCCTGCAGGAGGGGCCGCTCCCGAGTGGTCTCGCAGAGTTGGGGAGAGGAGGCAGCGCCCTAATCCCGCAGGAATGGCTGCCCCCGAGTGGTCTCGCAGAGCTAGGGATAGAAAGCCTCAAACTAATCCCACAGGAAGGCCGTTCACCAGTGGTCTCGCAGAGCTAGGGAGAGAAGGCAGCGCCCTAATCCCGCAGGAAGGGCTGCCGCCCAGTGGTCTCGCAGAGCTAGGGATAGAAAGCCTCAAACTAATCCCACAGGAAGGCCGCTCCCCAGTGGTCTCGCAGAGATAGGGAGAGAAGGCAGCGCCCTAATCCCGCAGGAAGGGCCGCTCCCCAGTGGTCTCGCAGAGATAGGGAGAGAAAGCGGCAAACTAATCCCACAGGAAGAGCCGCTCCGCAGTGGTCTCGCAGAGATAGGGAAAGAAGGCGGCACCCTAATTCCGCAGGAAGGGCCGCTCCCCAGTGGTTTTGCAGAGCTGGGAAGAGGAGGCAGCGCACTAATCCCGAGGGAAGCGCCGCTCCCCAGTGGTCTCGCAGAGCTGGAAAGAGGAGGCAGCGCTCTAATCCCGCAGGAAGGGGAGCTCCCCAGTGGTCTCACAGAGCTAGGAAGAGAAGGCGGCGTCCAAGTCCCTCAGGAAGGGCCGCTCCCCAGTGGTCTCGCAGAGATAGGGAGAGAAAGCGGCAAACTAATCCCACAGGAAGGGCCGCTCCCCTATGGTCTCGCAGAGATAGGGAAAGAAGGCTTCACCCTAATCCCACAGGAAGGGCAGCTCCCCAGTGGTCTTGCAGAGCTGGGAAGAGGAGGCAGTGCCCTAATCCCGAGGGAAGCGCCTCTCCCCAGTGGTGTCGCAGAGCTGGAAAGAGTAGGCAGCGCCCTAATCCCGCAGGAAGGGCCGCTCCCGAGTGGTGTCGCAGAGCTGGGGAGAGGAGGCAGCGCCCTAATCTCGCAGGAACGGCCGCTCCCCTATGGTCTCGCAGAGATAGGGAAAGAAGTCGGCACCCTAATCCCGCAGGAAGCGCCTCTCCCCAGTGGTCTCGCAGAGCTGGAAAGAGGAGGCAGCGCCCTAATCCCGCAGGAAGCGCCTCTCCCCAGTGGTCTCGCAGAGCTGGAAAGAGGAGGCAGCGCCCTAATCCCGCAGGAAGGGCCGCTCCCCAGTGGTCTCGCAGAGATAGGGAAAGAAGGCGGCACTCTAATCCCGCAGGAAGCGCCGCTCCCCAGTGGTCTCGCAGAGCTGGAAAGAGGAGGCAGCGCCCTAATCCCGCAGGAAGCGCCTCTCCCCAGTGGTCTCGCAGAGCTGGAAAGAGGAGGCAGCGCCCTAATCCCGCAGGAAGGGCCGCTCCCCAGTGGTCTCGCAGAGATAGGGAAAGAAGGCGGCACTCTAATCCCGCAGGAAGCGCCGCTCCCCAGTGGTCTCGCAGAGCGGGAAAGAGGAGGCAGCGCTCTAATCCCGCAGGAAGGGCCGCTCCCGAGTGGTCTCGCAGAGCTGGGGAGAGGAGGCAGCGCCCTAATCCCGCAGGAAGGGCCGCGCCCCAGTGGTCTCGCAGGGATAGGGAAAGAAAGCGGCAAACTAATCCCACAGGAAGGGCCGCTCCCCAGTGGTCTCGCAGAGCTAGGGAGAGAAGGCAGCGCCCTAATCCCACAGCAAGGGCCGCTCCCCAGTGGTCTCACAGAGTTCAGGAGAGGAGGCAGCGCCCTAATCCCGCAGAAAGGGCCACTCCCAAGTGGTATCGCAGAGCTAGGGAGAGGAGGCAGCGTCCTAATCCCGCAGGAACGGCCGATCCCCGGTGGTCTCGCAGAGTGAGGGAGATTTGGTAGCGCCCTCATCCCACAGGAAGGGTTGTTCCCCAGTGGTCTTGCAGAGCTTGGGAGAGAAGGCAGTGCCTTAATCCCGCAGGAATCACAGCTCCCCAGTGGTCTTGCACAGCTAGGAAGAGAAGGCAGAGCCCTAATCCCGCAGGATGGGCCGCTCCCCAGTGGTCTCTCAGAGCTAGAGAGAGAAGGCAGCGTCCTAATCCCGAAGGAACGGCTGATCCCCAGTGGTCTCACAGAGCTATGGAGAGAAGGCGGCATCTAAATCCCGCAGGAAGGGCCGCTCCCCAGTGGTCTCGCAGAGATAGGGAGAGAAAACGGCAAACTAATCCCACAGGAAGGGCTGCTCCCCTATGGTCTCGCAGAGATAGGGAAAGAAGGCTTCACCCTAATCCCACAAGAAGGGCAGCTCCCCAGTGGTCTTGCAGAGCTGGGAAGAGGAGGCAGCGCCCTAATGCCGAGGGAAATGCCTCTCCCCAGTGGTCTCGCAGAGCTGGAAAGAGGAGGCAGCGCCCTAATCCCGCAGGAAGGGCCGCTCCCGAGTGGTGTCGCCGAGCTGGGGAGAGGAGGCAGCGCCCTAATCCCGCAGGAACGGCCGCTCCCCAGTGGTCTCGCAGAGCTAGGGAGAGAAGGCTGCGCCCTAATCCCGTAGGAAGGGCCGCTCCCCAGTTGTCTCGCAGAGCTATGGAGAGGAGGCAGCGCCCTAATCCTGCAGGACGGGCCGCTGCCCAGTGCTCTTGCAGAGCTAAGGAGTGAAAGCAGGGCCCTAACACCGCAGGAAGGGCCGCTCCCCCGTGGTCTCGCAGAGCTAGGGAGAGGAGGCAGCGCCCTAATTCCGCAGGAAGGGCTGCTCCCCAGGCCCCTGGTAGACCTGGAGAGGGAAGCCAGCGCCCCGCCCCCGCAGGAAGGCCGCTCCCCAGTGGTCTCCCAGAGCTAGGGAGTGAAGGCAGCGAACTAATCCCGCAGGAAGGGACGCTCCCCAGTGGTCTCGCAGAGCTGGGGAGAGGAGGCAGCACCCTTATCCCGCAGGAAGGGACGCTCCCCAGTGGTCTCGCAGAGCTGGGGAGAGGAGGCAGCGGCATAATCCCGCAGGAAGCGACGCTCCCCAGGTCCCTGAAAGAGCTGGGGAGGGAAGACAGCGCCCTAATCCCGCTGGAACGGCCGATCCCGAGTGGTCTCGCAGAGCTAGTTATAGACGGCAGCGCCCTAATCCCGCAGGAAGGGCCGCTCCCCAGTGGTCTTGCAGAGCTGGGAAGAGGAGGCAGCGCCCTAATCCCGAGGGAAGGGCCGCTCCCGAGTGGTCTCCCAGAGCTGGGGAGAGGAGGCAGCGTCCTAATCTCGCAGGAAGGGTCGCTCCTGAGTGGCCTCGCAGAGCTAGGGAGAGAAGGCGGCGCCCTAATCCCGAAGGAAGGGCTGCTCCCCAGTGGTTTTGCAGAACTAGGGAGAAAAGGCAGAGCCTTAATCCCGCAGGAACGACCGATTCTCAGTTGTCTCGCAGAGCAAGAGAGAGAAGGCGGCGCCCTAACCTTGCAGGAAGGGCCGCTCCCTAGAGGTCTCACACAGCTACGGAGAGAAGGCGGCGCCCTAATCCCTTAGGAAGGGCCGCTCCCCAGTGGTCTCGTAGAGCTGGAGAGAGGAGGCAGCACCCTAATCCCGCAGGAATCGATGCTCCCCAGGTCCCTGAAAGAGCTGGGTAGGGAAGACAGCGCCCTAATCCCGCAGGAATGGCCGATCTCGAGTGGTCTCGCAGAGCTAGGGAGAGACGGCAGCGCCCTACTCCCGCAGGAAGGGCCGCTCCCCAGTGGTCTCGCAGAGCTGGGGAGAGGAGGCAGCGCCCTAATCCCGCAGGAAGGGCCGCTCCCCAGTGGTCTCGCAGACCTAGGGAGAGAAGGCAGCGTCCTAATCCCGCAGGAACGGCCGGTCTCCAGTCGTCTCGCAGAGCTAGGGAGAGAAGGCAGCGCCCTAATCTCGCACGAAGGGCCACTCCCCAGTGGTATCGCAGACGTAGGGAGAGGAGGCAGCGCCCTAATCCCACAGGAAGGGCTCCTCCCCAGTGGTGCAGCAGAGCTATGGAGAGGAGGAGGCGCCCTAGTCCTGAAGGAAGGGCCGCTCCCCAGTGGTCTCGCAGAGCTAGGGAGAGGAGGCAGCGCCCTAATCCCGCAGGAAGGGCCGCTTCCCAGTAGTCTCGCAGAGGTAGGGAGAGGAGGCAGCGCCGTAATCCTGCAGTAAGGGCCGCTCCCCAGTGGTCTCGCAGAGCTTGGGAGAGGAGGCAGCGCCCTAATCCCGCAGGAAGTGCCACTCCCCAGTGGTCTCGCAGAGCTAGGGAGAGAAGGCAGCACCCTAATCCCGCAGGAAGGGTCTCTCCACAGTGGTCTCACAGAGCTAGGGAGAGGAGGCTGCGCACTAATCCCGTAGGAAGGGCCGCTCCCCAGTTGTCTCGCAGAGCTATGGAGAGGAGGCAGCGCCCTAATCCTGCAGGACGGGCCGCTCCCCAGTGCTCTTGCAGAGCTAAGGAGTGAAAGCAGGGCCCTAACACCGCAGGAAGGGCCGCTCCCCCGTGGTCTCGCAGAGCTAGGGAGAGGAGGCAGCGCCCTAATCCCGCAGGAAAGGACGATCCCCAGTGGTCTCGCAGAGCTGGGGAGAGGAGGCAGCGCCCTAATCCCGCTGTAACGGCTGATCCCGAGTGGTCTCGCAGAGCTAGGTATAGACGGCAGCGCCCTAATCCCGCAGGAAGGGCCGCTCCCCAGTGGTCTTGCAGAGCTGGGAAGAGGAGGCAGCGCCCTAATCCCGAGGGAAGCGCCTCTCCCCAGTGGTCTCGCAGAGCTGGAAAGAGGAGGCACCGCCCTAATCCCGCAGGAAGGGCCGCTCCCGAGTGGTCTCGCAGAGCTGCGGAGAGGAGGCAGCGTCCTAATCTCGCAGGAAGGGTCGCTCCTCAGTGGCCTCGCAGAGATAGGGAGAGAAGGCGACACTCTAATGCCGCAGGATGGGCCGCTCCCCAGTGGTCTCGCACAGCTACGGAGAGAAGGCGGCGCCCTAATCCCTTAGGAAGGGCCGCTCCCCAGTGGTTTCGTAGAGCTGGATAGAGGAGGCAGCGTCCTAATCCCGCAGGAAGCGATGCTCCCCAGGTCCCTGAAAGAGCTGGGAAGGAAGACAGCGCCCTAATCCCGCAGGAACGGCCGATCTCGAGTAGTCTCGCAGAGCTAGGGAGAGAAGGCAGCGCCCTAATCCCGCAGGAAGGGCCGCTCCCCAGTGGTCTCGCAGAGCTGGAGAGAGGAGGCAGCGCCCTAATCCCGCAGGAAGGGCCGCCCCCCAGTGGTCTCGCAGACCTAGGGAGAGAAGGCAGCGTCCTAATCCCGCAGGAACGGCCGGTTCCCAGTCGTCTCGCAGAGCTAGGGAGAGAGGGCAGCGCCCTAATCTCGCACGAAGGGCCGCTCCCCAGTGGTCTCGCGGAGCTAGGGAGAGAAGGCAGCACCCTAATCCCGCAGGAAGTGTCACTACCCAGTGGTCTCGCAGAGCTAGGGAGAGGAGGCAGCGCCCTAATCCCGCAGGGAGGGCCGCTCCCCAGTGGTCTCGCAGAGCTTGGGAGAGGAGGCAGCGCCCTAATCCCGCAGGAAGTGCTACTCCCCAGTGGTCTCGCGGAGCTAGGGAGAGAAGGCAGCACCCTAATCCCGCAGGAAGGGCCGCTCCCCATTGGTCTCGCAGAGCTTGGGAGAGGAGGCAGCGCCCTAATCCCGCAGGAATTGCCGCTCTCCAGTGGTCTCGCAGAGCTAGGGAGAGAAGGCAGCGCTCTAATCCCGCAGGAAGGGTCGCTCCACAGTGGTCTCACAGAGCTAGGGAGAGGAGGTAGCTCCCTAATCCCGCAGGAAGGGCCTCTCCCCAGTCGTATCGCAGACCTAAGGAGAGGAGGCAGCGCCCTAATCCCGCAGGAAATGCTGCTCCCCAGTGGTGTCGCACAGCTATGGAGAGGAGGAGGCGCCCTAATCCCGATGGAAGAGCCGCTCCCTATTAGTCTCGCAGAGCTAGGGAGAGAAGGCAGCGCCCTAATCCCCCAGGAAGAGCTACTCCCTAATGGTCTTGCATAGCTAGGCAGAGAAGGCTGCAACCTAAACCCGCAGGAAGGGCCGCTCCGCAGTGGTCTCGCAGAGCTAGGGAGAGAAGGCAGCGCCGTAATCCCATAGGAGGGGCCGCTCCCCAGTGGTCTCGCGGAGCTAGGGAGAGAAGGCAGCGCCCTAATCCCCCAGGAAGAGCTGCTCCCTAATGGTCTCGCATAGCTAGGGAGAGAAGGCTGTGACCTAATCCCGCAGGAAGGGCCGCTCTCCAGTGGTGTCGCAGACCTATGGAGAGGAGGAGGCGCCCTAATCCCGCAGGAAGGGCCGCTCCCCAGTCGTCTCTCAGAGCTAGGGAGAGAAGGCAGCGCCCTAATCCCGTAGGAACGGCCGCTCCCCAGTGGTCTCGGAGAGCTACGGAGAGAAGGCAGCGCCCTAATCCCCCAGGAAGAGCTGCTCCCTAATGGTCTTGCATAGCTAGGGAGAGAAGGCTGTGACCTAATCCCGCAGGAAGGGCCGCTCTCCAGTGGTGTCGCAGAGCTATGGAGAGGAGGAGGCGCCCTAATCCCGCAGGAAGGGCCGCTCCCCAGTGGTCTCGCAGAGCTAGGGAGAGAAGGCAGCGCCCTAATCCCGCAGGAACGGCCGCTCCCCAGTGGTCTCGGAGAGCTAGGCTGAGGAGGCAGCGCCCTAATCCCGCAGGAAGGGCCGCTCCCCAGTGGTGTCGCAGAGCTATGGAGAGGAGGAGGCGCCCTAATGCCGCAGGAAGGGCCGCTCCCCAGTGGTCTCGCAGAGCTAGGGAGAGAAGGCAGCGCCCTAATCCCGCAGGACGGGCCGCTCCCCAGTGGTCTCGCAGAGCTAGGGAGAGGAGGCAGCGCCCTAATCCCGCAGGAAGGGCTGCTCCCCAGTGGCCTCGCAGAGCTTGGGAGAGGAGGCAGCGCCCTAATCCCGCAGGAAGTGCCACTCCCCAGTGGTCTCGCGGAGCTAGGGAGAGAAGGCAGCACCCTAATCCCGCAGGAAGGGCCGCTCCCCATTGGTCTCGCAGAGCTTGGGAGAGGAGGCAGTGCCCTAATCCCGCAGGAAGGGCCGCTCTCCAGTGGTCTCGCAGAGCTAGGGAGAGAGGGCAGCGCTCTAATCCCGCAGGAAGGGTCGCTCCACAGTGGTCTCACAGAGCTAGGGAGAGGAGGCAGCGCCCTAATCCCGCAGGAAGGGCCTCTCCCCAGTGGTATCGCAGACCTAAGGAGAGGAGGCAGCGCCCTAATCCCGATGGAAGAGCCGCTCCCTATTAGTCTCGCAGAGCTAGGGAGAGAAGGCAGCGTCCTAATCCCCCAGAAAGAGCTGCTCCCTAATGGACTTGCATAGCTAGGGAGAGAAGGCTGCAACCTAAACCCGCAGGAAGGGCCGCTCCGCAGTGGTCTCGCAGAGCTAGGGAGAGAAGGCAGCGCCCTAATCCCGTAGGAGGGGCCGCTCCCCAGTGGTTTCGCGGAGCTAGGGAGAGAAGGCAGCGCCCTAATCCCCCAGGAAGAGCTGCTCCCTAATGGTCTTGCATAGCTAGGGAGAGAAGGCTGCAACCTAAACCCGCAGGAAGGGCCGCTCCCCAGTGGTCTCGCAGAGCTAGGGAGAGAAGGCAGCGCCCTAATCCAGCAGGGAGGGCTGCTCCCCAGTGGCCTCGCAGAGCTAGGGAGAGAAGGCAGCGCCCTAATCCCGCAGGAATGGCCGCTCCCCAGTGGTCTCGCAGAGCTAGGGAGAGAAGGTAGCGCCCTAATCCCGCAGGAAGGGCCGCCTCCCAGTGGTCTCGGAGAGCTAGGGAGAGAAGGCAGCGCCCTAATCCCCCAGGAAGAGCTGCTCTCTAATGGTCTTGCATAGCTAGGGAGAGAAGGCTGCAACCTAATCCCGCAGGAAGGGCCGCTCCCCAGTGGTCTCGCAGAGCAAGGGAGAGAAGGCAGCGCCTTAATCCCTCAGGAAGGGAAGCTCCGCAGTGGTCTCAAAGAGCTAGGGAGAGAAAGCAGTGCCCTAATCCCGCAGGGAGGGCTGCTCCCCAGTGGTCTCTCAGAGCTAGGAAGAGGAGGCAGAGCCCTAATCCCGCAGGAAGGGCCGCTCCCCAGTGGTCTCGTAGAGCTTGGGAAAGAAGGCAGCGCCCTAATCCTGCAGGAAGGGCTGCTCCCCGGTGGTCTAGCAGAGCTAGGGAGAGGAGGCAGCGCCCTAATCCCGCAGGAAGGGCTGCTCCCCAGTGGCCTCGCAGAGCTAGGGAGAGGAGGTAGCGCCCTAATCCCGAGGGAAGCGCCTCTCCCCAGTGGTCTCGCAGAGCTGGAAAGAGGAGGCACCGCCCTAATCCCGCAGGAAGGGCCGCTCCCGAGTGGTCTCGCAGAGCTGCGGAGAGGAGGCAGCGTCCTAATCTCGCAGGAAGGGTCGCTCCTCAGTGGCCTCGCAGAGCTAGGGAGAGAAGGCAGCGCCCTAATCCTGCAGGAAGGGCTGCTCCCCGGTGGTCTCTCAGAGCTAGGGAGAGGAGGCAGCGCCCTAATCCCGCAGGAAGGGCCGCTCTCCAGTGGTGTCGCAGAGCTAGGGAGAGAAGGCAGCGCCCTAATCCCCCAGGAAGAGCTGCTCCCTAATGGTCTTGCATAGCTAGGGAGAGAAGGCTGCAACCTAAACCCGCAGGAAGGGCCGCTCCCCAGTGGTCTCGCAGAGCTAGGGAGAGAAGGCAGCGCCCTAATCCCGCAGGAAGGGCTGCTCCCCAGTGGCCTCGCAGAGCTAGGGAGAGAAGGCAGCGCCCTAATCCCGCAGGAAGGGCCGCTCCCCAGTGGTCTCGCAGAACAAGGGAGAGAAGGCAGCGCCTTAATCCCGCAGGAAGGGCCGCTCCGCAGTGGTCTCAAAGAGCTAGGGAGAGAAAGTAGTGCCCTAATCCCGGAGGGAGGGCTGCTCCCCAGTGGTCTCGTAGAGCTTGGGAAAGAAGGCAGCGCCCTAATCCTGGAGGAAGGGCTGCTCGACGGTGGTCTCGCAGAGCTGGGGAGAGGAGGCAGCGCCCTAATCCCGCAGAAAGGGCCGCTCCCCAGTGGTCTCGCAGACCTAGGGAGCGAAGGCAGCATCCTAATCCCGCAGGAACGGCCGGTCCCCAGTCATCTCGCAGAGCTAGGGAGAGAGGGCAGCGCCCTAATCTCGCACGAAGGGCCGCTCCCCAGTGGTATCGCAGATGTAGGGAGAGGAGGCAGCGCCCTAATCCCGCAGGAAGTGCCACACCCCAGTGGTCTCGCGGAGCTAGGGAGAGAAGGCAGCACCCTAATCCCGCAGGAAGTGCCACTCCCCAGTGGTCTCGCAGAGCTAGGGAGAGGAGGCAGCGCCCTAATCCCGCAGGAAGGGCCGCTCCCCAGTGGTCTCGCAGATCTTGGGAGAGGAGGCAGCGCCCTAATCCCGCAGGAAGTGCTACTCTCCAGTGGTCTCGCGGAGCTAGGGAGAGAAGGCAGCACCCTAATCCCGCAGGAAGGGCCGCTCCCCATTGGTCTCGCAGAGTTTGGGAGAGGAGGCAGCGCCCTAATCCCGCAGGAAGGGCCGCTCTCCAGTGGTCTCGCAGAGCTAGGGAGAGAAGGCAGCGCTCTAATCCCGCAGGAAGGGTCGCTCCACAGTGGTCTCACAGAGCTAGGGAGAGGATGCAGCGCCCTAATCCCGCAGGAAGGGCCTCTCCCCAGTGGTATCGCAGACCTAAGGAGAGGAGGCAGCGCCCTAATCCCGCAGGAAATGCTGCTCCCCAGTGGTCTGGCAGAGCTAGGGAGAGAAGGCAGCGCCCTAATCCCGCAGGAAGGGCCGTTCCCCAGTGGTGTCGCAGAGCTATGGAGAGGAGGAGGCGCCCTAATCCCGATGGAAGAGCCGCTCCCTATTAGTCTCGCAGAGCTAGGAAGAGAAGGCAGCGCCCTAATCCCCCAGGAAGAGCTGCTCCCTAATGGTCTTGCAAAGCTAGGCAGAGAAGGCTGCAACCTAAACCCGCAGGAAGGGCCGCTCCGCAGTGGTCTCGTAGAGCTAGGGAGGGAAGGCAGTGCCGTAATCCCGCAGGAAGGGCCGCTCCCCAGTGGTCTCGCAGAGCTAGGGAGAGGAGGCAGCGCCCTAATCCCGCAGGAAGGGCTGCTCCCCAGTGGCCTCGCAGAGCTAGGGAGAGGAGGCAGCGCCCTAATCCCGCAGGAAGGGCCGCTCCCCAGTGGTGTCGCAGAGCTAGGGAGAGAAGGCAGCGCCCTAATCCCCCAGGAGGAGCTGCTCCCTAATGGTCTTGCATAGCTAGGGAGAGAAGGCTGCAACCTAAACCCGCAGGAAGGGCCGCTCCCCAGTGGTCTCGCAGAGCTAGGGAGAGAAGGCAGCGCCCTAATCCCGCAGGAAGGGCTGCTCCCCAGTGGCCTCGCAGAGCTAGGGAGAGAAGGCAGCGCCCTAATCCCGCAGGAACGGCCGCTCCCCAGTGGTCTCGCAGAGCTAGGGAGAGAAGGTAGCGCCCTAATCCCGCAGGAAGGGCCGCTCCCCAGTGGTCTCGGAGAGCTAGGGAGAGAAGGCAGCGCCCTAATCCCCCAGGAAGAGCTGCTCCCTAATGGTCTTGCATAGCTAGGGAGAGAAGGCTGCAACCTAATCCTGCAGGAAGGGCCGCTCCCCAGTGGTCTCGCAGAGCAAGGGAGAGAAGGCAGCGCCTTAATCCCGCAGGAAGGGCCGCTCCGCAGTGGACTCAAAGAGCTAGGGAGAGAAAGCAGTGCCCTAATCCCGCAGGGAGGGCTGCTCCCCAGTGGTCTCTCAGAGCTAGGAAGAGGAGGCAGGGCCCTAATCCCGCAGGAGCTCCCCAGTGGTCTCGTAGAGCTTGGGAAAGAAGGCAGCGCCCGAATCCTGCAGGAAGGGCTGCTCCCCGGTGGTCTCGCAGAGCTGGGGAGAGGAGGCAGCGCCCTAATCCCGCAGGAAGTGCCACTCCCCAGTGGTCTCGCAGAGCTAGGGAGAGGAGGCAGCACCCTAATCCCGCAGGAAGGGCCGCTCCCCATTGGTCTCGCAGAGTTTGGGAGAGGAGGCAGCGCCCTAATCCCTCAGGAAGGGCCGCTCTCCAGTGGTCTCGCAGAGCTAGGGAGAGAAGGCAGCGCTCTAATCCCGCAGGAAGGGTCGCTCCACAGTGGTCTCACAGAGCTAGGGAGAGGAGGCAGCGCCCTAATCCCGCAGGAAGGGCCTCTCCCCAGTGGTATTGCAGACCTAAGGAGAGGAGGAAGCGCCCTAATCCCGCAGGAAATGCTGCTCCCCAGTGGTCTGGCAGAGCTAAGGAGAGAAGGCAGCGCCCTAATCCCGCAGGAAGGGCCGTTCCCCATTGGTGTCGCAGAGCTATGGAGAGGAGGAGGCGCCCTAATCCCGATGGAAGAGCCGCTCCCTATTAGTCTCGCAGAGCTAGGGAGAGAAGGCAGCGCCCTAATCCCCCAGGAAGAGCTGCTCCCTAATGGTCTTGCATAGCTAGGCAGAGAAGGCTGCAACCTAAACCCGCAGGAAGGGCCGCTCCGCAGTGGTCTCGCAGAGCTAGGGAGAGAAGGCAGTGCCGTAATCCCGTAGGAGGGGCCGCTCCCCAGTGGTCTCGCGGAGCTAGGGAGAGAAGGCAGCGCCCTAATCCCCCAGGAAGAGCTGCTCCCTAATGGTCTCGCATAGCTAGGGAGAGAAGGCTGTGACCTAATCCCGCAGGAAGGGCCGCACCCCAGTGGTGTCGCAGAGCTATTTAGAGGAGGAGGCGCCCTAATCCCGCAGGAAGGGCCGCTCCCCAGTGGTCTCGCAGAGCTAGGGAGAGAAGGCAGCGCCCTAATCCCGCAGGAACGGCCGCTCCCCAGTGGTCTCGCAGAGCTAGGGAGAGAAGGTAGCGCCCTAATCCCGCAGGAAGGGCCGCTCCCCATTGGTCTCGCAGAGCTTGGGAGAGGAGGCAGCGCCCTAATCCCGCAGGAAGGGCCGCCCCCCAGTGGTCTCGCAGACCTAGGGAGAGAAGGCAGCGTCCTAATCCCGCAGGAACGGCCGGTTCCCAGTCGTCTCGCAGAGCTAGGGAGAGAGGGCAGCGCCCTAATCTCGCACGAAGGGCCGCTCCCCAGTGGTCTCGCGGAGCTAGGGAGAGAAGGCAGCACCCTAATCCCGCAGGAAGTGTCACTACCCAGTGGTCTCGCAGAGCTAGGGAGAGGAGGCAGCGCCCTAATCCCGCAGGGAGGGCCGCTCCCCAGTGGTCTCGCAGAGCTTGGGAGAGGAGGCAGCGCCCTAATCCCGCAGGAAGTGCTACTCCCCAGTGGTCTCGCGGAGCTAGGGAGAGAAGGCAGCACCCTAATCCCGCAGGAAGGGCCGCTCCCCATTGGTCTCGCAGAGCTTGGGAGAGGAGGCAGCGCCCTAATCCCGCAGGAATTGCCGCTCTCCAGTGGTCTCGCAGAGCTAGGGAGAGAAGGCAGCGCTCTAATCCCGCAGGAAGGGTCGCTCCACAGTGGTCTCACAGAGCTAGGGAGAGGAGGTAGCTCCCTAATCCCGCAGGAAGGGCCTCTCCCCAGTCGTATCGCAGACCTAAGGAGAGGAGGCAGCGCCCTAATCCCGCAGGAAATGCTGCTCCCCAGTGGTGTCGCACAGCTATGGAGAGGAGGAGGCGCCCTAATCCCGATGGAAGAGCCGCTCCCTATTAGTCTCGCAGAGCTAGGGAGAGAAGGCAGCGCCCTAATCCCCCAGGAAGAGCTACTCCCTAATGGTCTTGCATAGCTAGGCAGAGAAGGCTGCAACCTAAACCCGCAGGAAGGGCCGCTCCGCAGTGGTCTCGCAGAGCTAGGGAGAGAAGGCAGCGCCGTAATCCCATAGGAGGGGCCGCTCCCCAGTGGTCTCGCGGAGCTAGGGAGAGAAGGCAGCGCCCTAATCCCCCAGGAAGAGCTGCTCCCTAATGGTCTCGCATAGCTAGGGAGAGAAGGCTGTGACCTAATCCCGCAGGAAGGGCCGCTCTCCAGTGGTGTCGCAGACCTATGGAGAGGAGGAGGCGCCCTAATCCCGCAGGAAGGGCCGCTCCCCAGTCGTCTCTCAGAGCTAGGGAGAGAAGGCAGCGCCCTAATCCCGTAGGAACGGCCGCTCCCCAGTGGTCTCGGAGAGCTACGGAGAGAAGGCAGCGCCCTAATCCCCCAGGAAGAGCTGCTCCCTAATGGTCTTGCATAGCTAGGGAGAGAAGGCTGTGACCTAATCCCGCAGGAAGGGCCGCTCTCCAGTGGTGTCGCAGAGCTATGGAGAGGAGGAGGCGCCCTAATCCCGCAGGAAGGGCCGCTCCCCAGTGGTCTCGCAGAGCTAGGGAGAGAAGGCAGCGCCCTAATCCCGCAGGAACGGCCGCTCCCCAGTGGTCTCGGAGAGCTAGGCTGAGGAGGCAGCGCCCTAATCCCGCAGGAAGGGCCGCTCCCCAGTGGTGTCGCAGAGCTATGGAGAGGAGGAGGCGCCCTAATGCCGCAGGAAGGGCCGCTCCCCAGTGGTCTCGCAGAGCTAGGGAGAGAAGGCAGCGCCCTAATCCCGCAGGACGGGCCGCTCCCCAGTGGTCTCGCAGAGCTAGGGAGAGGAGGCAGCGCCCTAATCCCGCAGGAAGGGCTGCTCCCCAGTGGCCTCGCAGAGCTTGGGAGAGGAGGCAGCGCCCTAATCCCGCAGGAAGTGCCACTCCCCAGTGGTCTCGCGGAGCTAGGGAGAGAAGGCAGCACCCTAATCCCGCAGGAAGGGCCGCTCCCCATTGGTCTCGCAGAGCTTGGGAGAGGAGGCAGTGCCCTAATCCCGCAGGAAGGGCCGCTCTCCAGTGGTCTCGCAGAGCTAGGGAGAGAGGGCAGCGCTCTAATCCCGCAGGAAGGGTCGCTCCACAGTGGTCTCACAGAGCTAGGGAGAGGAGGCAGCGCCCTAATCCCGCAGGAAGGGCCTCTCCCCAGTGGTATCGCAGACCTAAGGAGAGGAGGCAGCGCCCTAATCCCGATGGAAGAGCCGCTCCCTATTAGTCTCGCAGAGCTAGGGAGAGAAGGCAGCGTCCTAATCCCCCAGAAAGAGCTGCTCCCTAATGGACTTGCATAGCTAGGGAGAGAAGGCTGCAACCTAAACCCGCAGGAAGGGCCGCTCCGCAGTGGTCTCGCAGAGCTAGGGAGAGAAGGCAGCGCCCTAATCCCGTAGGAGGGGCCGCTCCCCAGTGGTTTCGCGGAGCTAGGGAGAGAAGGCAGCGCCCTAATCCCCCAGGAAGAGCTGCTCCCTAATGGTCTTGCATAGCTAGGGAGAGAAGGCTGCAACCTAAACCCGCAGGAAGGGCCGCTCCCCAGTGGTCTCGCAGAGCTAGGGAGAGAAGGCAGCGCCCTAATCCAGCAGGGAGGGCTGCTCCCCAGTGGCCTCGCAGAGCTAGGGAGAGAAGGCAGCGCCCTAATCCCGCAGGAATGGCCGCTCCCCAGTGGTCTCGCAGAGCTAGGGAGAGAAGGTAGCGCCCTAATCCCGCAGGAAGGGCCGCCTCCCAGTGGTCTCGGAGAGCTAGGGAGAGAAGGCAGCGCCCTAATCCCCCAGGAAGAGCTGCTCTCTAATGGTCTTGCATAGCTAGGGAGAGAAGGCTGCAACCTAATCCCGCAGGAAGGGCCGCTCCCCAGTGGTCTCGCAGAGCAAGGGAGAGAAGGCAGCGCCTTAATCCCTCAGGAAGGGAAGCTCCGCAGTGGTCTCAAAGAGCTAGGGAGAGAAAGCAGTGCCCTAATCCCGCAGGGAGGGCTGCTCCCCAGTGGTCTCTCAGAGCTAGGAAGAGGAGGCAGAGCCCTAATCCCGCAGGAAGGGCCGCTCCCCAGTGGTCTCGTAGAGCTTGGGAAAGAAGGCAGCGCCCTAATCCTGCAGGAAGGGCTGCTCCCCGGTGGTCTAGCAGAGCTAGGGAGAGGAGGCAGCGCCCTAATCCCGCAGGAAGGGCTGCTCCCCAGTGGCCTCGCAGAGCTAGGGAGAGGAGGTAGCGCCCTAATCCCGAGGGAAGCGCCTCTCCCCAGTGGTCTCGCAGAGCTGGAAAGAGGAGGCACCGCCCTAATCCCGCAGGAAGGGCCGCTCCCGAGTGGTCTCGCAGAGCTGCGGAGAGGAGGCAGCGTCCTAATCTCGCAGGAAGGGTCGCTCCTCAGTGGCCTCGCAGAGCTAGGGAGAGAAGGCAGCGCCCTAATCCTGCAGGAAGGGCTGCTCCCCGGTGGTCTCTCAGAGCTAGGGAGAGGAGGCAGCGCCCTAATCCCGCAGGAAGGGCCGCTCTCCAGTGGTGTCGCAGAGCTAGGGAGAGAAGGCAGCGCCCTAATCCCCCAGGAAGAGCTGCTCCCTAATGGTCTTGCATAGCTAGGGAGAGAAGGCTGCAACCTAAACCCGCAGGAAGGGCCGCTCCCCAGTGGTCTCGCAGAGCTAGGGAGAGAAGGCAGCGCCCTAATCCCGCAGGAAGGGCTGCTCCCCAGTGGCCTCGCAGAGCTAGGGAGAGAAGGCAGCGCCCTAATCCCGCAGGAAGGGCCGCTCCCCAGTGGTCTCGCAGAGCAAGGGAGAGAAGGCAGCGCCTTAATCCCGCAGGAAGGGCCGCTCCGCAGTGGTCTCAAAGAGCTAGGGAGAGAAAGTAGTGCCCTAATCCCGGAGGGAGGGCTGCTCCCCAGTGGTCTCGTAGAGCTTGGGAAAGAAGGCAGCGCCCTAATCCTGGAGGAAGGGCTGCTCGACGGTGGTCTCGCAGAGCTGGGGAGAGGAGGCAGCGCCCTAATCCCGCAGAAAGGGCCGCTCCCCAGTGGTCTCGCAGACCTAGGGAGCGAAGGCAGCATCCTAATCCCGCAGGAACGGCCGGTCCCCAGTCGTCTCGCAGAGCTAGGGAGAGAGGGCAGCGCCCTAATCTCGCACGAAGGGCCGCTCCCCAGTGGTATCGCAGATGTAGGGAGAGGAGGCAGCGCCCTAATCCCGCAGGAAGTGCCACACCCCAGTGGTCTCGCGGAGCTAGGGAGAGAAGGCAGCACCCTAATCCCGCAGGAAGTGCCACTCCCCAGTGGTCTCGCAGAGCTAGGGAGAGGAGGCAGCGCCCTAATCCCGCAGGAAGGGCCGCTCCCCAGTGGTCTCGCAGATCTTGGGAGAGGAGGCAGCGCCCTAATCCCGCAGGAAGTGCTACTCTCCAGTGGTCTCGCGGAGCTAGGGAGAGAAGGCAGCACCCTAATCCCGCAGGAAGGGCCGCTCCCCATTGGTCTCGCAGAGTTTGGGAGAGGAGGCAGCGCCCTAATCCCGCAGGAAGGGCCGCTCTCCAGTGGTCTCGCAGAGCTAGGGAGAGAAGGCAGCGCTCTAATCCCGCAGGAAGGGTCGCTCCACAGTGGTCTCACAGAGCTAGGGAGAGGATGCAGCGCCCTAATCCCGCAGGAAGGGCCTCTCCCCAGTGGTATCGCAGACCTAAGGAGAGGAGGCAGCGCCCTAATCCCGCAGGAAATGCTGCTCCCCAGTGGTCTGGCAGAGCTAGGGAGAGAAGGCAGCGCCCTAATCCCACAGGAAGGGCCGTTCCCCAGTGGTGTCGCAGAGCTATGGAGAGGAGGAGGCGCCCTAATCCCGATGGAAGAGCCGCTCCCTATTAGTCTCGCAGAGCTAGGAAGAGAAGGCAGCGCCCTAATCCCCCAGGAAGAGCTGCTCCCTAATGGTCTTGCAAAGCTAGGCAGAGAAGGCTGCAACCTAAACCCGCAGGAAGGGCCGCTCCGCAGTGGTCTCGTAGAGCTAGGGAGGGAAGGCAGTGCCGTAATCCCGTAGGAGGGGCCGCTCCCCAGTGGTCTCGCGGAGCTAGGGAGAGAAGGCAGCTCCCTAATCCCCCAGGAAGAGCTGCTCCCTAATGGTCTCGCATAGCTAGGGAGAGAAGGCTGTGACCTAATCCCGCAGGAAGGGCCGCTCCCCAGTGGTCTCGCAGAGCTAGGGAGAGGAGGCAGCGCCCTAATCCCGCAGGAAGGGCTGCTCCCCAGTGGCCTCGCAGAGCTAGGGAGAGGAGGCAGCGCCCTAATCCCGCAGGAAGGGCCGCTCCCCAGTGGTGTCGCAGAGCTAGGGAGAGAAGGCAGCGCCCTAATCCCCCAGGAGGAGCTGCTCCCTAATGGTCTTGCATAGCTAGGGAGAGAAGGCTGCAACCTAAACCCGCAGGAAGGGCCGCTCCCCAGTGGTCTCGCAGAGCTAGGGAGAGAAGGCAGCGCCCTAATCCCGCAGGAAGGGCTGCTCCCCAGTGGCCTCGCAGAGCTAGGGAGAGAAGGCAGCGCCCTAATCCCGCAGGAACGGCCGCTCCCCAGTGGTCTCGCAGAGCTAGGGAGAGAAGGTAGCGCCCTAATCCCGCAGGAAGGGCCGCTCCCCAGTGGTCTCGGAGAGCTAGGGAGAGAAGGCAGCGCCCTAATCCCCCAGGAAGAGCTGCTCCCTAATGGTCTTGCATAGCTAGGGAGAGAAGGCTGCAACCTAATCCTGCAGGAAGGGCCGCTCCCCAGTGGTCTCGCAGAGCAAGGGAGAGAAGGCAGCGCCTTAATCCCGCAGGAAGGGCCGCTCCGCAGTGGACTCAAAGAGCTAGGGAGAGAAAGCAGTGCCCTAATCCCGCAGGGAGGGCTGCTCCCCAGTGGTCTCTCAGAGCTAGGAAGAGGAGGCAGGGCCCTAATCCCGCAGGAGCTCCCCAGTGGTCTCGTAGAGCTTGGGAAAGAAGGCAGCGCCCGAATCCTGCAGGAAGGGCTGCTCCCCGGTGGTCTCGCAGAGCTGGGGAGAGGAGGCAGCGCCCTAATCCCGCAGGAAGTGCCACTCCCCAGTGGTCTCGCAGAGCTAGGGAGAGGAGGCAGCACCCTAATCCCGCAGGAAGGGCCGCTCCCCATTGGTCTCGCAGAGCTTGGGAGAGGAGGCAGCGCCCTAATCCCTCAGGAAGGGCCGCTCTCCAGTGGTCTCGCAGAGCTAGGGAGAGAAGGCAGCGCTCTAATCCCGCAGGAAGGGTCGCTCCACAGTGGTCTCACAGAGCTAGGGAGAGGAGGCAGCGCCCTAATCCCGCAGGAAGGGCCTCTCCCCAGTGGTATTGCAGACCTAAGGAGAGGAGGAAGCGCCCTAATCCCGCAGGAAATGCTGCTCCCCAGTGGTCTGGCAGAGCTAAGGAGAGAAGGCAGCGCCCTAATCCCGCAGGAAGGGCCGTCCCCCATTGGTGTCGCAGAGCTATGGAGAGGAGGAGGCGCCCTAATCCCGATGGAAGAGCCGCTCCCTATTAGTCTCGCAGAGCTAGGGAGAGAAGGCAGCGCCCTAATCCCCCAGGAAGAGCTGCTCCCTAATGGTCTTGCATAGCTAGGCAGAGAAGGCTGCAACCTAAACCCGCAGGAAGGGCCGCTCCGCAGTGGTCTCGCAGAGCTAGGGAGAGAAGGCAGTGCCGTAATCCCGTAGGAGGGGCCGCTCCCCAGTGGTCTCGCGGAGCTAGGGAGAGAAGGCAGCGCCCTAATCCCCCAGGAAGAGCTGCTCCCTAATGGTCTCGCATAGCTAGGGAGAGAAGGCTGTGACCTAATCCCGCAGGAAGGGCCGCACCCCAGTGGTGTCGCAGAGCTATTTAGAGGAGGAGGCGCCCTAATCCCGCAGGAAGGGCCGCTCCCCAGTGGTCTCGCAGAGCTAGGGAGAGAAGGCAGCGCCCTAATCCCGCAGGAACGGCCGCTCCCCAGTGGTCTCGCAGAGCTAGGGAGAGAAGGTAGCGCCCTAATCCCGCAGGAAGGGCCGCTCCCCATTGGTCTCGCAGAGCTTGGGAGAGGAGGCAGCGCCCTAATCCCTCAGGAAGGGCCGCTCTCCAGTGGTCTCGCAGAGCTAGGGAGAGAAGGCAGCGCTCTAATCCCGCAGGAAGGGTCGCTCCACAGTGGTCTCACAGAGCTAGGGAGAGGAGGCAGCGCCCTGATCCCGCAGGAAGGGCCTCTCCCCAGTGGTATTGCAGACCTAAGGAGAGGAGGAAGCGCCCTAATCCCGCAGGAAATGCTGCTCCCCAGTGGTCTGGCAGAGCTAAGGAGAGAAGGCAGCGCCCTAATCCCGCAGGAAGGGCCGTTCCCCAGTGGTGTCGCAGAGCTATGGAGAGGAGGAGGCGCCCTAATCCCGATGGAAGAGCCGCTCCCTATTTGTCTCGCAGAGCTAGGGAGAGAAGGCAGCGCCCTAATCCCCCAGGAAGAGCTGCTCCCTAATGGTCTTGCATAGCTAGGCAGAGAAGGCTGCAACCTAAACCCGCAGGAAGGGCCGCTCCGCAGTGGTCTCGCAGAGCTAGGGAGAGAAGGCAGTGCCGTAATCCCGTAGGAGGGGCCGCTCCCCAGTGGTCTCGCGGAGCTAGGGAGAGAAGGCAGCGCCCTAATCCCCCAGGAAGAGCTGCTCCCTAATGGTCTCGCATAGCTAGGGAGAGAAGGCTGTGACCTAATCCCGCAGGAAGGGCCGCTCCCCAGTGGTCTCGCAGAGCTAGGGAGAGAAGGCAGCGCCCTAATCCCGCAGGAACGGCCGCTCCCCAGTGGTCTTGCAGAGCTAGGAAGAGGAGGCAGGGCCCTAATCCCGCAGGAAGGGCCGCTCCCCAGTGGTCTCGGAGAGCTAGGGAGAGAAGGCAGCGCCCTAATCCCCCAGGAAGAGCTGCTCCCTAATGGTCTTGCATAGCTAGGGAGAGAAGGCTGCAACCTAATCCCGCAGGAAGGGCCGCTCCCCAGTGGTCTCGCAGAGCAAGGGAGAGAAGGCAGCGCCTTAATCCCGCAGGAAGGGCCGCTCCGCAGTGGTCTCAAAGAGCTAGGGAGAGAAAGCAGTGCCCTAATCCCGCAGGGAGGGCTGCTCCCCAGTGGTCTCTCAGAGCTAGGAAGAGGAGGCAGGGCCCTAATCCCGCAGGAAGGGCCGCTCCCAAGTGGTCTCGTAGAGCTTGGGAAAGAAGGCAGCGCCCTAATCCTGCAGGAAGGGCTGCTCCCCAGTGGCCTCGCAGAGCTAGGGAGAGGAGGCAGCGCCCTAATCCCGCAGGAAGGGCTGCTCCCCAGTGGCCTCGCAGAGCTAGGGAGAGGAGGCAGCGCCCTAATCCCGCACGAAGGGCCGCTCCCCAGTGGTGTCGCAGAGCTAGGGAGAGAAGGCAGCGCCCTAATCCCCCAGGAAGAGCTGCTCCCTAATGGTCTTGCATAGCTAGGGAGAGAAGGCTGCAACCTAAACCCGCAGGAAGGGCCGCTCCCCAGTGGTCTCGCAGAGCTAGGGAGAGAAGGCAGCGCCCTAATCCCGCAGGAAGGGCTGCTCCCCAGTGGCCTCGCAGAGCTAGGGAGAGAAGGCAGCGCCCTAATCCCGCAGGAACGGCCGCTCCCCAGTGGTCTTGCAGAGCTAGGGAGAGAAGGTAGCGCCCTAATCCCGCAGGAAGGGCCGCTCCCCAGTGGTCTCGGAGAGCTAGGGAGAGAAGGCAGCGCCCTAATCCCCCAGGAAGAGTTGCTCCCTAATGGTCTTGCATAGCTAGGGAGAGAAGGCTGCAACCTAATCCTGCAGGAAGGGCCGCTCCCCAGTGGTCTCGCAGAGCAAGGGAGAGAAGGCAGCGCCTTAATTCCGCAGGAAGGGCCGCTCCGCAGTGGACTCAAAGAGCTAGGGAGAGAAAGCAGTGCCCTAATCCCGCAGGGAGGGCTGCTCCCCAGTGTTCTCTCAGAGCTAGGAAGAGGAGGCAGGGCCCTAATCCCGCAGGAGCTCCCCGGTGGTCTCGCAGAGCTGGGGAGAGGAGGCAGCGCCCTAATCCCGCAGGAAGTGCCACTCCCCAGTGGTCTCGCAGAGCTAGGGAGAGGAGGCAGCACCCTAATCCCGCAGGAAGGGCCGCTCCCCATTGGTCTCGCAGAGCTTGGGAGAGGAGGCAGCGCCCTAATCCCTCAGGAAGGGCCGCTCTCCAGTGGTCTCGCAGAGCTAGGGAGAGAAGGCAGCGCTCTAATCCCGCAGGAAGGGCCTCTCCCCAGTGGTATTGCAGACCTAAGGAGAGGAGGAAGCGCCCTAATCCCGCAGGAAATGCTGCTCCCCATTGGTGTCGCAGAGCTATGGAGAGGAGGAGGCGCCCTAATCCCGATGGAAGAGCCGCTCCCTATTAGTCTCGCAGAGCTAGGGAGAGAAGGCAGCACCCTAATCCCCCAGGAAGAGCTGCTCCCTAATGGTCTTGCATAGCTAGGCAGAGAAGGCTGCAACCTAAACCCGCAGGAAGGGCCGCTCCGCAGTGGTCTCGCAGAGCTAGGGAGAGAAGGCAGTGCCATAATCCCGTAGGAGGGGCCGCTCCCCAGTGGTCTCGCGGAGCTAGGGAGAGAAGGCAGCGCCCTAATCCCCCAGGAAGAGCTGCTCCCTAATGGTCTCGCATAGCTGGGGAGAGAAGGCTGTGACCTAATCCCGCAGGAAGGGCCGCACCCCAGTGGTGTCGCAGAGCTATTTAGAGGAGGAGGCGCCCTAATCCCGCAGGAAGGGCCGCTCCCCAGTGGTCTCGCAGAGCTAGGGAGAGAAGGCAGCGCCCTAATCCCGCAGGAACGGCCGCTCCCCAGTGGTCTCGCAGAGCTAGGGAGAGAAGGTAGCGCCCTAATCCCGCAGGAAAGGCCGCTCCCCAGTGGTCTCGGAGAGCTAGGGAGAGAAGGCAGCGCCCTAATCCCCCAGGAAGAGCTGCTCCCTAATGGTCTCGCATAGCTAGGGAGAGAAGGCTGTGACCTAATCCCGCAGGAAGGGCCGCTCCCCAGTGGTGTCGCAGAGCTATGGAGAGGAGGAAGCGCCCTAATCCCGCAGGAAGGGCCGCTCCCCAGTGGTCTCGGAGAGCTAGGGAGAGAAGGCAGCGCCCTAATCCCCCAGGAAGAGCTGCTCCCTAATGGTCTTGCATAGCTAGGGAGAGAAGGCTGCAACCTAAACCCGCAGGAAGGGCCGCTCCCCAGTCGTCTCGCAGAGCTAGGGAGAGAGGGCAGCGCCCTAATCTCGCACGAAGGGCCGCTCCCCAGTGGTATCGCAGACGTAGGGAGAGGAGGCAGCGCTCTAATCCCGCAGGAAGTACCACTCCCCAGTGGTCTCGCGGAGCTAGGGAGAGAAGGCAGCACCCTAATCCCGCAGGAAGGGCCGCTCCCCAGTGGTCTCGCAGAGCTTGGGAGAGGAGGCAGCGCCCTAATCCCGCAGGAAGTGCGACTCCCCAGTGGTCTCGCGGAGCTAGGGAGAGAAGGCAGCACCCTAATCCCGCAGGAAGGGCCGCTCCCCATTGGTCTCGCAGAGCTTGGGAGAGGAGGCAGCACCCTAATCCCGCAGGAAGGGCCGCTCTCCAGTGGTCTCGCAGAGCTAGGGAGAGAAGGCAGCGCTCTAATCCTGCAGGAAGGGTCGCTCCACAGTGGTCTCACAGAGCTAGGGAGAGGATGCAGCGCCCTAATCCCGCAGGAAGGGCCTCTCCCCAGTGGTATCGCAGACCTAAGGAGAGGAGGCAGCGCCCTAATCCCGCAGGAAATGCTGCTCCCCAGTGGTCTGGCAGAGCTAGGGAGAGAAGGCAGCGCCCTAATCCCGCAGGAAGGGCCGTTCCCCAGTGGTGTCGCAGAGCTATGGAGAGGAGGAGGCGCCCTAATCCCGATGGAAGAGCCGCTCCCTATTAGTCTCGCAGAGCTAGGGAGAGAAGGCAGCGCCCTAATTCCCAAGGAAGAGCTGCTCCCTAATGGTCTTGCATAGCTAGGCAGAGAAGGCTGCAACCTAAACCCGCAGGAAGGGCCGCTCCCCAGTGGTCTCGCAGAGCTAGGGAGAGAAGGCAGTGCCGTAATCCCGTAGGAACGGCCGCTCCCCAGTGGTCTTGCAGAGCTAGGAAGAGGAGGCAGGGCCCTAATCCCGCAGGAAGGGCCGCTCCCCAGTGGTCTCGGAGAGCTAGGGAGAGAAGGCAGCGCCCTAATCCCCCAGGAAGAGCTGCTCCCTAATGGTCTTGCATAGCTAGGGAGAGAAGGCTGCCATCTAATCCCGCAGGAAGGGCCGCTCCCCAGTGGTCTCGCAGAGCAAGGGAGAGATGGCAGCGCCTTAATCCCGCAGGAAGGGCCGCTCCGCAGTGGTCTCAAAGAGCTAGGGAGAGAAAGCAGTGCCCTAATCCCGCAGGGAGGGCTGCTCCCCAGTGGTCTCTCAGAGCTAGGAAGAGGAGGCAGGGCCCTAATCCCACAGGAAGGGCCGCTCCCCAGTGGTCTCGTAGAGCTAGGGAGAGAAGGCAGCGCTCTAATCCCGCAGGAAGGGCCTCTCCCCAGTGGTATTGCAGACCTAAGGAGAGGAGGAAGCGCCCTAATCCCGCAGGAAATGCTGCTCCCCATTGGTGTCGCAGAGCTATGGAGAGGAGGAGGCGCCCTAATCCCGATGGAAGAGCCGCTCCCTATTAGTCTCGCAGAGCTAGGGAGAGAAGGCAGCACCCTAATCCCCCAGGAAGTGCTGCTCCCTAATGGTCTTGCATAGCTAGGCAGAGAAGGCTGCAACCTAAACCCGCAGGAAGGGCCGCTCCGCAGTGGTCTCGCAGAGCTAGGGAGAGAAGGCAGCGCCCTAATCCCGCAGGAAGGGCTGCTCCCCAGTGGTCTCTCAGAGCTAGGAAGAGGAGGCAGGGCCCTAATCCCACAGGAAGGGCCGCTCCCCAGTGGTCTCGTAGAGCTTGGGAAAGAATGCAGCGCCCTAATCCTGCAGGAAGGGCTGCTCCCCGGTGGTCTCGCAGAGCTAGGGAGAGGAGGCAGCGCCCTAATCCCGCAGGAAGGGCTGCTCCCCAGTGGCCTCGCAGAGCTAGGGAGAGGAGGCAGCGCCCTAATCCCTCAGGAAGGGCCGCTCCCCAGTGGTGTCGCAGAGCTAGGGAGAGAAGGCAGCGCCCTAATCCCCCAGGAAGAGCTGCTCCCTAATGGTCTTGCATTGCTAGGGAGAGAAGGCTGCTACCTAAACCCGCAGGAAGGGCCGCTCCCCAGTGGTCTCGCAGAGCTAGGGAGAGAAGGCAGCGCCCTAATCCCGCAGGAATGGCTGCTCCCCAGTGGCCTCGCAGAGCTAGGGAGAGAAGGCAGCGCCCTAATCCCGCAGGAACGGCCGCTCCCCAGTGGTCTCGCAGAGCAAGGGAGAGAAGGCAGCGCCTTAATCCCGCAGGAAGGGCCGCTCCGCAGTGGTCTCAAAGAGCTAGGGAGAGAAAGCAGTGCCCTAATCCCGCAGGGAGGGCTGCTCCCCAGTGGTCTCTCAGAGCTAGGAAGAGGAGGCAGGGCCCTAATCCCGCAGGAAGGGCCGCTCCCCAGTGGTCTCGTAGAGCTTGGGAAAGAAGGCAGCGCCCTAATCCTGCAGGAAGGGCTGCTCCCCGGTGGTCTCGCAGAGCTGGGGAGAGGAGGCAGCGCCCTAATCCCGCAGGAAGTGCTACTCCCCAGTGGTCTCGCGGAGCTAGGGAGAGAAGGCAGCACCCTAATCCCGCAGGAAGGGCCGCTCCCCATTGGTCTCGCAGAGCTTGGGAGAGGAGGCAGCGCCCTAATCCCTCAGGAAGGGCCGCTCTCCAGTGGTCTCGCAGAGCTAGGGAGAGAAGGCAGCGCTCTAATCCCGCAGGAAGGGTCGCTCCACAGTGGTCTCACAGAGCTAGGGAGAGGAGGCAACGCCCTAATCCCGCAGGAAGGGCCTCTCCCCAGTGGTATCGCAGACCTAAGGAGAGGAGGCAGCGCCCTAATCCCGCAGGAAATGCTGCTCCCCAGTGGTCTGGCAGAGCTAGGGAGAGAAGGCAGCGCCCTAATCCCGCAGGAAGGGCGGTTCCCCAGTGGTGTCGCAGAGCTATGGAGAGGAGGAGGCGCCCTAATCCCGATGGAAGAGCCGCTCCCTATTAGTCTCGCAGAGCTAGGGAGAGAAGGCAGCGCCCTAATCCCCCAGGAAGAGCTGCTCCCTAATGGTCTTGCATAGCTAGGCAGAGAAGGCTGCAACCTAAACCCGCAGGAAGGGCCGCTCCCCAGTGGTCTCGCAGAGCTAGGGAGAGAAGGCAGCGCCCTAATCCCGCAGGAAGGGCTGCTCCCCAGTGGCCTCGCAGAGCTAGGGAGAGAAGGCAGCGCCCTAATCCCGCAGGAAGGGTCGCTCCACAGTGGTCTCACAGAGCTAGGGAGAGGATGTAGCGCCCTAATCCCGCAGGAAGGGCCTCTCCCCAGTGGTATCGCAGACCTAAGGAGAGGAGGCAGCGCCCTAATCCCGCAGGAAATGCTGCTCCCCAGTGGTCTGGCAGAGCTAGGGAGAGAAGGCAGCGCCCTAATCCCGCAGGAAGGGCCGTTCCCCAGTGGTGTCGCAGAGCTATGGAGAGGAGGAGGCGCCCTAATCCCGATGGAAGAGCCGCTCCCTATTAGTCTCGCAGAGCTAGGGAGAGAAGGCAGCGCCCTAATTCCCAAGGAAGAGCTGCTCCCTAATGGTCTTGCATAGCTAGGCAGAGAAGGCTGCAACCTAAACCCGCAGGAAGGGCCGCTCCGCAGTGGTCTCGCAGAGCTAGGGAGAGAAGGCAGTGCCGTAATCCCGTAGGAACGGCCGCTCCCCAGTGGTCTTGCAGAGCTAGGAAGAGGAGGCAGGGCCCTAATCCCGCAGGAAGGGCCGCTCCCCAGTGGTCTCGGAGAGCTAGGGAGAGAAGGCAGCGCCCTAATCCCCCAGGAAGAGCTGCTCCCTAATGGTCTTGCATAGCTAGGGAGAGAAGGCTGCCATCTAATCCCGCAGGAAGGGCCGCTCCCCAGTGGTCTCAAAGAGCTAGGGAGAGAAAGCAGTGCCCTAATCCCGCAGGGAGGGCTGCTCCCCAGTGGTCTCTCAGAGCTAGGAAGAGGAGGCAGGGCCCTAATCCCACAGGAAGGGCCGCTCCCCAGTGGTCTCGTAGAGCTTGGGAAAGAATGCAGCGCCCTAATCCTGCAGGAAGGGCTGCTCCCCGGTGGTCTCGCAGAGCTAGGGAGAGGAGGCAGCGCCCTAATCCCACAGGAAGGGCTGCTCCCCAGTGGCCTCGCAGAGCTAGGGAGAGGAGGCAGCGCCCTAATCCCTCAGGAAGGGCCGCTCCCCAGTGGTGTCGCAGAGCTAGGGAGAGAAGGCAGCGCCCTAATCCCCCAGGAAGAGCTGCTCCCTAATGGTCTTGCATTGCTAGGGAGAGAAGGCTGCTACCTAAACCCGCAGGAAGGGCCGCTCCCCAGTGGTCTCGCAGAGCTAGGGAGAGAAGGCAGCGCCCTAATCCCGCAGGAAGGGCTGCTCCCCAGTGGCCTCGCAGTGCTAGGGAGAGAAGGCAGCGCCCTAATCCCGCAGGAACGGCCGCTCCCCAGTGGTCTCGCAGAGCAAGGGAGAGAAGGCAGCGCCTTAATCCCGCAGGAAGGGCCGCTCCGCAGTGGTCTCAAAGAGCTAGGGAGAGAAAGCAGTGCCCTAATCCCGCAGGGAGGGCTGCCCCCAGTGGTCTCTCAGAGCTAGGAAGAGGAGGCAGGGCCCTAATCCCGCAGGAAGGGCCGCTCCCCAGTGGTCTCGTAGAGCTTGGGAAAGAAGGCAGCGCCCTAATCCTGCAGGAAGGGCTGCTCCCCGGTGGTCTCGCAGAGCTGGGGAGAGGAGGCTGCGCCCTAATCCCGCAGGAAGTGCTACTCCCCAGTGGTCTCGCGGAGCTAGGGAGAGAAGGCAGCACCCTAATCCCGCAGGAAGGGCCGCACCCCATTGGTCTCGCAGAGCTTGGGAGAGGAGGCAGCGCCCTAATCCCTCAGGAAGGGCCGCTCTCCAGTGGTCTCACAGAGCTAGGGAGAGGAGGCAGCGCCCTAATCCCGCAGGAAGGGCCTCTCCCCAGTGGTATCGCAGACCTAAGGAGAGGAGGCAGCGCCCTAATCCCGCAGGAAATGCTGCTCCCCAGTGGTCTGGCAGAGCTAGGGAGAGAAGGCAGCGCCCTAATCCCGCAGGAAGGGCGGTTCCCCAGTGGTGTCGCAGAGCTATGGAGAGGAGGAGGCGCCCTAATCCCGATGGAAGAGCCGCTCCCTATTAGTCTCGCAGAGCTAGGGAGAGAAGGCAGCGCCCTAATCCCCCAGGAAGAGCTGCTCCCTAATGGTCTTGCATAGCTAGGCAGAGAAGGCTGCAACCTAAACCCGCAGGAAGGGCCGCTCCCCAGTGGTCTCGCAGAGCTAGGGAGAGAAGGCAGCGCCCTAATCCCGCAGGAAGGGCTGCTCCCCAGTGGCCTCGCAGAGCTAGGGAGAGAAGGCAGCGCCCTAATCCCGCAGGAAGGGTCGCTCCACAGTGGTCTCACAGAGCTAGGGAGAGGATGCAGCGCCCTAATCCCGCAGGAAGGGCCTCTCCCCAGTGGTATTGCAGACCTAAGGAGAGGAGGCAGCGCCCTAATCCCGCAGGAAATGCTGCTCCCCAGTGGTCTGGCAGAGCTAGGGAGAGAAGGCAGCGCCCTAATCCCGCAGGAAGGGCCGTTCCCCAGTGGTGTCGCAGAGCTATGGAGAGGAGGAGGCGCCCTAATCCCGATGGAAGAGCCGCTCCCTATTAGTCTCGCAGAGCTAGGGAGAGAAGGCAGCGCCCTAATCCCGCAGGAAGGGGCGCTCCCCAGTGGTCTCGGAGAGCTAGGGAGAGAAGGCAGCGCCCTAATCCCCCAGGAAGAGCTGCTCCCTAATGGTCTTGCATAGCTAGGGAGAGAAGGCTGCAACCTAATCCCGCAGGAAGGGCCGCTCCCCAGTGGTCTCGCAGAGCAAGGGAGAGAAGGCAGCGCCTTAATCCCACAGGAAGGGCCGCTCCGCAGTGGTCTCAAAGAGCTAGGGAGAGAAAGCAGTGCCCTAATCCCGCAGGGAGGGCTGCTCCCCAGTGGTCTCTCAGAGCTGGGAAGAGGAGGCAGCGCCCTAATGCCGCAGGAAGTGCCACTCCCCAGTGGTCTCGCGGAGCTAGGGAGAGAAGGCAGCACCCTAATCCCGCAGGAAGGGCCGCTCCCCATTGGTCTCGCAGAGCTTGGGAGAGGAGGCAGCGCCCTAATCCCGCAGGAAGGGCCGCTCTCCAGTGGTCTCGCAGAGCTAGGGAGAGAAGGCAGCGCTCTAATCCCGCAGGAAGGGTCGCTCCACAGTGGTCTCACAGAGCTAGGGAGAGGAGGCAGCGCCCTAATCCCGCAGGAAGGGCCTCTCCCCAGTGGTATCGCAGACCTAAGGAGAGGAGGCAGCGCCCTAATCCCGCAGGAAATGCTGCTCCCCAGTGGTCTGGCAGAGCTAGGGAGGAAGGCAGCGCCCTAATCCCGCAGGAAGGGCCGTTCCCCAGTGGTGTCGCAGAGCTGTGGAGAGGAGGAGGCGCCCTAATCCCGATGGAAGAGCCGCTCCCTATTAGTCTCGCAGAGCTAGGGAGAGAAGGCAGCGCCCTAATCCCCCAGGAAGAGCTGCTCCCTAATGGTCTTGCATAGCTAGGGAGAGATGGCTGCAACCTAAACCCGCAGGAAGGGCCGCTCCCCAGTGGTCTCGCAGAGCTAGGGAGAGAAGGCAGCGCCCTAATCCCGTAGGAGGGGCCGCTCCCCAGTGGTCTCGCGGAGCTAGGGAGAGAAGGCAGCGCCCTAATCCCCCAGGAAGAGCTGCTCCCTAATGGTCTCGCATAGCTAGGGAGAGAAGGCTGTGACCTAATCCCGCAGGAAGGGCCGCTCCCCAGTGGTGTCGCAGAGCTATGGAGAGGAGGAGGCGCCCTAATCCCGCAGGAAGGGCCGCTCCCCAGTGGTCTCGCAGAGCTAGGGAGAGAGGGCAGCGCCCTAATCCCGCAGGAACGGCCGCTCTCCAGTGGTCTCGTAGAGCTAGGGAGAGAAGGTAGCGCCCTAATCCCGCAGGAAGGGCCGCTCCCCAGTGGTCTCGGAGAGCTAGGGAGAGAAGGCAGCGCCCTAATCCCCCAGGAAGAGCTGCTCCCTAATGGTCTTGCATAGCTAGGCAGAGAAGGCTGTAACCTAAACCCGCAGGAAGGGCCGCTCCCCAGTGGTCTCGCAGAGCTAGGGAGAGAAGGCAGCGCCCTAATCCCGCAGGAAGGGCTGCTCCCCAGTGGCCTCGCAGAGCTAGGGAGAGAAGGCAGCGCCCTAATCCCACAGGAACGGCCGCTCCCCAGTGGTCTCGGAGAGCTAGGGAGAGAAGGTAGCGCCCTAATCCCGCAGGAAGGGCCGCTCCCCAGTGGTCTCGGAGAGCTAGGGAGAGAAGGCAGCGCCCTAATCCCCCAGGAAGAGCTGCTCCCTAATGGTCTTGCATAGCTAGGGAGAGAAGGCTGCAACCTAATCCCGCAGGAAGGGCCGCTCCCCAGTGGTCTCGCAGAGCAAGGGAGAGAAGGCAGCGCCCTAATCCCGCAGGAAAGGCCGCTCCGCAGTGGTCTCACAGAGCTAGGGAGAGAAGGCAGCGCCCTAATCCCGCAGGAAGGGCTGCTCCCCAGGCCCCTGGAAAAGCTGGGGAGGGAACCCAGTGCCCCGCCACCACAGTAACGGCCGCTCCCCACTCCTGTCGCAGAGCTAGGAAGGAACCTATCGCACCACGCGCCCAGGGACGGCCGCTCTCCAGTCCCCTCACAGAACCGGGGAAACAATCAAGCGCCCTGCCCCTGCTAATACTGCTGCTGCCCAGTCCTCTGGCAGAGCTAGGGAGGGATGGCAGCACCTTACTCCCGCAGGAACGGCTGCTTTACATTCCCCTTGCAGACCTGGAGAGGGAAGGCTGCGCCCCTCCCCCGCAGGTCTGCACACTGGCTATGGCCATGGCCAGGAGCGCAGCACAGAAGCCGCTCCAGCCCTGCAGCCTGCCGGCAGCGCAGTGGGGCTGGGGGCAGCACGGAGCAGGCAGGGCCCAGGTGCGCAGGGGGCGGAGACAAAAGTGGGGCAGATACTCTCCTGCTAGGAGCTGCCTGGTTCACCCCTTGCCCGGGAGCTGCAGGAGGGGCCCGGATCATGGCTCGGCTGCAGAGTTTGGAGCCCAGGCTGGGCCCAGGAGTGAGAGGATGGGGGAGCTGGGGTTGTAGCAGAGGTTGGAGCCAAGAATTGGTTGGAGATGGGGTTATGCCACTTCCGCTTGGCGGCAGGGGGGCCCTCTGGCTTTTTTTTTTTGGTCCGCCCCCCACATCCCAATATTTCATCTTTGACATCTGGTCACCCTAGCCTGATATGAAGGAAGATGTCTGGACCAAGGGGCCAGGGACTGGCCTTTGCTAGAGAAACCACTGTCAAGTTTTAGCCAATTAGGACAAGTCAGCAAATAAGAACAAACTCAGGTATCAGTAACTGCTACAAGTTGCAAATTCCTACATGCAGCAGTTTCTGGCACTACACCTGCACAGCTCTGCTCCCCGGCTCTTCTCGGGCTCCTGCTCTCTCCATAGCTCTGCTCCACTCTCACCCAGGCAGTTCCAGCTCACATGGAGGATGGGACCCCCTGGCTTGGTGATTCTCTCATTACACTGCCTGGCCTGTCAGTGCGGCTAACTTGGAGCTTTGGCCTCTCCCCATTGTCCCTGGGGACTGTCAGTCTCAGGGTCCTGATTTCCCATTGATCCTTCCCCCTTCTATTGGCGCTGGGAACTAGCCAACCAACGCCCCCCCCCACACACACACTAAGTTTTAGTAAAGGGCCAAGAGCCCCCTTACACAAGCAGCCCCATGAGGGTCACCGATGTGCAGAGAAGGCAGCACAAGCTGCTCCCATGGTGTAATGGGCAGCACTCAGGACTCTGAATCCTGTAATCTGAGTTCAAATCTCAGTGTGACCTTGTGTTGGCTTGTGGTCATAGGAGACAGGTTATATACATTTGTTGTGCTCGTGCTCCAGGAACATTCAGGGCTGGGGGCCCTGCTCCAGCAATATTTGGAGTTGAGTCTCTTCCCCTGGCCCCTGCCTGGCACCCCTCCCCTCTGCTGTGGTGCATCCCTGCCTGACAAAAAGCAGCATGTGCCTGTCCCCTGCCTGCTCCTGCTGCTGGAGTAGAGGGATTCTGGGCAGAACTGCTGCCCCAGAGTCCTAGTGCAGGCTGCCCTCAGCCTCTCCAACACCCCCAACCCTGAGCTCCCTCTGAACCCTGATTCTCTGCCCCAGTCCTGAGCCCCCTCCTGCATCATGAATCCCTCATCCTCAGCCCTATGCTCCCTCTCAGAGGGTGCACCCCTTCCCACACACTCCTTCCCACCCCCAGAGCCTGCACCTCTCACCCCTTTCTACAACCCTGCCGGAGCCTACACCCAGCACCCAAACTCCATCCTAAAGCCTGAATCCTGCACCCTAATCCCCCCAAACCCCCTCCCAGAGCCTTAGGCAGGTGGGGGTGGAGTTTGGGGGCGGGTTCTGGGCACCACCAAAATTTCTACAAACTTGCCACCCACCCATGCTTGTGGTAATGCCCCAGAGCTCAACTCCCCTGTCTCCAGCTGTGTAAGAGTGAATCTTTCCCCTCCTGCTGGGTGACTCACACCTCCTAGAGCCAGGTCTTTGGCGGGGAGGGCTACAATGGGATAGGGCTCTAGAACTTGCTACCCTGATAGTTGGGATTCTTGCTGCTGCACCTGATGTTCACAAGCTTGGCCCTTGTGCTTCCTACCACACGTTTCCTCTGGCCCACATGGCGCTTGAAGAAAGGAGTGCCAGCGCTGGGATTAATAGTCAGGGCTTGGCAGGAGGGAGGAAGAGTCCCAGGCTGGAGCCCCACAGACCTTCCCTCCTCCGGGCACCTAGAGCAGAGGCAGCCCAGCTCTGTCCGCTGGATACCTCGGCAGAGTAGGTGAGTTCATGGAAATACAGTCTGGTCCCAAAGTTTCCCTCCAGCCCTGGTCATCAGTAGCTGCCAGGGGAGAGCTCATTCACACCTCACTTACAAATCATCATTTGAAATTCTAAGGTTGGCCAGCACTGCCGAAGCCAATGCACCGACATTGTCAGCAAACACAACAGCTGGGTGAGGAAACCCGGCTTTGTCCAGACTTTCCAAACCTATTTGACTTTCTCAGGTACAAGTAGTTTTCATACGTTGTATCTGCTTTTAAAGTGTGTGTTAACGTTTCAATTTCCATTCAAATTTGCAACCAATGACAACATTGGCAGCGCTGCATGTAACTACCTGACCACTGAGGAGGGTGTTGGGGAAAATCGGGGAAGGGGGTGTACAGCCCCCTGGCTGGGGGGCGTATAGGCAATGCCCAGTTTCACTGAATTGAGTCTCCTACTGCAGCACCTCAGTAGGTTACATCAGAGAGGAGCTGTGGGGTCTAGGCAGTGGGATGCCTGTGCCTTTAAGAGCCCAGCCCTGGGAAGCCCATGCTGAGAGGTGCTGCCTGTGAGAGGGGAAATAAAAAAGCCCTCTGCTCCCTGCCCCATGTTTGCAAACACTGGAGTCTCAGCCCACCGGGATAACTGTTCCCCCTCGGCCCCTGCCGGGGTTTAACCCTCTGGCAGCGCCTCCCTCCGGGCTTAACTCTGGCTCCTTTCCACCTCCCTGACTTTGCCTTCAGTCCCTCTCCTAACTCTGCCTCCAGCTGCTTGACCCCCGACCAGTCAATTTCCACCCCCTGCTCAGACCCTGGCCACCTACTCCTCTGATTTGCCCTCCTTTGCCCCTTTTTAATCCCTGTAAAAAGTAGTCGATGCTGTGTCCCATTCTCTGGAGGGAGGGCTGGGTGCCTGGCTCCTGCCTGCGCAGTGCTCAAAGTGCCCCATGATCTTGTGGATGTTTGCTGAGTGCTGCAGGGTCACCCGAAGGGGAGAGAGACGCGGTTAGGAGGTGATGCAGCCAAGGGTGCCTCACCCAACACTGAGATGCAGCCACCTCTGGGGTGATTTACACAAGTCAGCAAATGAATATGGAACAAGAAACACATTGAAAGGATCGAGGCAGCTGCAGGAGGTGGAGAAAACCAGAAAAAGCAGTAGCCCTGGATCCCAGCCCTGTCCCTCCCCCACTCTACCCCCTAATCTCCACTCCCCTCCCACATTTGAGGGGAGAACCCAGGAGTCCTGGTCCCCAGCCTTGCCCACCCCCATATTTTGATATGGCTCCATCCAACAGCTGCCCCCACAATTGCAGGGCAGTGCCATGGGGCACACCGGGGCCTCCCTGTTTGCACAGGATGGGCAATGCCAGTGTTCCAGGATGGGGAGAGATGATGCTAAGGGAGAAGCAAGCAGCAGACAGCTCCCATGACAGAGAAAGAAATGCTAGGGGGTGCTGTGCTGCAAGGAGTGAAGGGGGTTGGCAGGGAATGGGAGGATCTTCCCTCACAGCAGGTGCGTCTGTCTCCCTCCCAATTCCTCCCCAGCCCTACCTCAGTCCAGGCTAATCCCGGCCCAGCTACCAGGATTAAATTTGGCCTGGATTCCCCAGCTGCTGGGGGTGGCGGGTGGGGCTGGGAAGAATGAGCCTCTTCTCCTCCTTCCCCAGACACAGTTGCATGGGCACAGACCAAAGGAGCCTGCAGCACTGCTGCCTAGAGGAAACTGAGGCACCAGCCAGTGACAGACACATCATGGCTCTCCTCATCCTCTTTTCCATATACAACCTGGCCAGGGGAGGGGGGGTAAACTCAAGGCAGTTGCATAGTTAACCTGTGGAACTCCTTGCAAGAGGATGTTGTGAAGGCCAAGACTATAACAGCGTTCAAAAAAGAACTAGATAAGATTATGGTGGATAGGTCCATCAAGGGCTATTAGCCAGGGTGGGCAGGGATGGTGCCTGTAGCCTGTTTGCCAGAAGCTGGGAATGGGCGGCAGGGGATGGATCACTTGATGATTCCCTGCTCTGTTCATTCCCTCTGGGTCACCTGGCACTGGCCAGTGTCAGAAGACAGGAGGATACTGGGCTAGGTGGACTTTGCGTCTGAACCAGTCTGGCCGCTCTTATGTCTCCCTTGGAGCAGCAGTGACACCCAGTGGGCAGTCAGAGTAATGCACAGAAGGTGTTTTCCTTGGCGCAGCAGTGACACCCAGCGGTCAGGTGGCGTAATGCACAGCATGTGTCTGCCCTCTACAAGCAGTGACACCCACGGACCAGTCACGGTAATGCACAGAGTGTGTTTCCCACCAATCTGGGTAAGGCACAGAGCATGTTTCCCATGGAGCAGCAGTGACACTCAGTAACCTGCAGGGGTGGCATCAGACTCTTCTCCTTTAGTGGGGGACTGAGGCTACATCTACACTACAGGATAAATTCGAATTAGCTTAAACCGATTTTATAAAACAGATATTATAAAGTCGATTGTGAGCGTCCACACTAGGCACATGAATTAGGTGGTGTCCGTCCATGGTACGAGGCTAGCGTCAATTTCTGGAGCGGTGCACTGTGGGTAGCTACTGTAAAATAATGAGGCCAATAACGTCAATTTGCATCCACACTAATCCTAATCCGATATAGTAATATCGATTTTAGCGTTACTCCTCTCGTTTTGTAGGAGTACAGAAATCGATTTAAAGAGCGCTTTAAATTGATATAAAGAGCAGTGTAGTGTGGACGGGTGCAGCGCTAAATCGATTTAACGCTGTTAAAATCAGTTTAACAGCGTAGTGTAGACCAGGCCTGAGATGGGCTAGACAAAAAAAATTGGGGAGCTGTGCCCCCCATCACCTGGCCTCACCTTCACGGGGGCCATGCCTCTGTTCCTTCTCAGTTAAAGGCCAGGCTCATCTCCTCTCCCCCCGGCTAGGGTTTACAGCAATACAAACTTTATTAAAATAAAATAGTAAACACGGTTTACTTAAAATATTCTAAATCTGTTCAAATTTTAGTACTGAATCCAAAGTTCTCTTAAAGATCCCACCAGTAACCAAAACCTAAATGAAAAATTGAAACCAAAAACAAGGCTTAATTTAAAACCCAAACATTAAGAAAAACTTTGTTTGTAAAAATAAAAACTAACAAATGTTGTAAATTAATAATTTCAACATTTTATCAAAAAAGTGTGCTACAGCAGAACGATAAAATAACATCAAATAAATAAGCATGACCTCTAAAACCTCCTATAAAGGAATTGAATCCTTGAATACTGGTCAAATTGTAAGAAAATATGCAGAACTATGTCAAAACTGGTGTTGCAAGTCAGCCATTTGAATCCAGCAAATGTCAATTAAAAGCTCCATTCCAACTAAAAAAAACAAAACAACCCAATAAACCAAAATGGTCACAGCCTGAAACAAACCTATACAGAAGCAAAATTAAACCTGTACCAACACTGGAACAAACTATGTAAATTTCTAATTCTAACTTCTTGTTTCTCCCAGGAGGAAGGTGTTTTGCACCCCAGTAACCAGGCTGTCACTGCAGCTTTCCTTTCACTAAATAAGATTTGTACCAAATATAAATTGCCCTCCAATTTCTCTAAGAGAAATTGAAATTGTATCTTTGCACTAATATCCCAAGTGTGCAAGTCCATCCCCTCAGAGCAGCCCCACACCCGGAGGCCAGGGGAGAATCCCAACTGGTTTGTGCATTTGTAACCCTGGGGCCTGAAGCTGATGAGGGAAAGGGAAATGATCCATCTTGGAGCCTTCCGATATCACCTGCGGGGAGCACAGGGATTTGACTGAGTGACATCCTGGCTAATTTTCACCTTGTTCTGTGGCAGCAGGCTCCGCTGGAGAGCTCAGGAGTGACTTGACCATGGCAGCACCCTATTTACATATTAAAAGCTGGCATTTTGGGGTCAATGGGGTAAAATGTGAGTACTTTTGGGGTTGGGACCCACATGAGAAGGGATGTGGACAAACTGGAGAGAGTCCAGAAGAGGGCAATAAAAATGATTAGGAGACTGAGACACATGACTTACGAGAACCTAGAGGCCATATCCTGTATGTTAAGCTAAGGCAAAGTTAGCATATCTATATTGTGACCTTTTACTCAGAGAGGAAAATCGACCTTTCTCATGTTACTTAAATAGATAAGTACCCATGCCTGTCCAAGACCTTTACTTAGACCAATCGACAATGGAGAATGGCATAGAGTTTTATTCAGTGTTGTACCCACAGATTTAACAGGTACACTACAAGGTAACTTATGTGCATATGTACATGTCATCAACAAGCACAAACATACTAGTCTATGAAGTAAATGTACCCTAATGTTTTGTGGGTGAGGAATGAAATTTGGGCATAGGAGGAAGGATTTCCGGCCCTTGTGCCCTATAAAAGAGGTAAGCCACCTCGCTAGAGCACTTTGCTCTATCATTGTGACTTACGTCCTCCACTCTCTCTCTATGTACTAGCAGTAGGCTGTACTTGTTCTGAAACTTTAATTTTCAAGGGAACTAGGCTAAGTTCGGTTTCCCTACGTTTTTAGTCTTTATTAGGTTTTGATTTTAAGTTTAACATATTCAAGTAAACCCTAAGTAAAACTAGCTTTCCCTAAGCACAGCATCTTTCACTTAAGAATTGAGAAACCTGAACTGCAAGACTGGTCCTGTGTCTCTTACCACCAGGTTATCAAGGAAGGCTGTGAGTATATTAACCAAAACTTTGTTGTATATAATGCCATATGTATCTTTTGAATAGCAGTAATACAAATGTAACTTTGTAACTCAATTAAATTAAATAACATGTAAGCTAATCAATTAAATTTTCATCAAATTATCCAAATTAATATTAGTACACCCTATATCAGGCTACATGGGACAGAGAGTTGGAATGCAGAGGGATGAAGGCACTGGCTCTGGGGGTGCAGACTCTGGAGTGGGGTTAGAATGAGACATTCAGGGTGCAGTAGAGAGCTCAGGGTTAGGATAGAGAATTGGGCTGTGAATGCTCTGGAATGAGACCAGGAAAGAGAAAATTGAGATGCAAGAGAGAAGTCAAGCTAGAGCAAAAAGCAGAGAAGAAGTGTGCAATTTGAGCTGCAGAGGGAAGAAAAAAGCCTCTGCCTGTCCCCTTTCACCAAAGCATCTAAGAACCAGATGAAAGACATCTTTTCCCCACTGCAACAACAATTCCAGTTGACCTGGACTGAGGAAGGAAATCTTCTCCTTTGCAGCACTAGCAGACCTGGACTGAGTCACAACCACACCACACTCTGGTGTTCCTGGACTGGGACATGGGAGGGGCTCCTCTCTTCTCCATTTGGGACATGGTGGGATGAGAGAAGTGACAGAGCTTTACGGGAAATAATAATTTGCCTGATTCATGTGCCAGTCCAAGTCCTTGTTAACCCAAACAAGCCGTTTATCCTGCATGCTGATGCCAGTTTGGAGGGTCTGGGAGCAGTCCCGTACCAGGAAGTGGAAGGAAATCTAAATCCGTAGGCACTGCCAGCTGAGGACTGTCTGATAGCGAAACTCACTATCCCACCACCAGCCGCAGTTCTTGGTCTTGAAATGGGCCATCACTGAGAAATTTCGAGACTACTTGTGTGGTGCTCAGTTTCAGGGGTGGACAGAGAACAATCCACTGACTTATGTGTTAACAAGGGCTAAGCTGAATGCTACAAGGCAGAGATGGGTGGCTACTTTTGCTAGCCATAACTTCGCATTCAATACTAATGTGTTGGTATAACAGGGAGTGTGATTTATCAGGACCACCAATTCTTGGCTAGGGGGAGGATGTAAGCAAGGTGAGAATGAACTTTACCCTGACATCTGTTGGTGATCTGTTGTAAAGGCCTTTTGTTGCTGATATGCATGCTCACACCCACCCCGCATTGCATGATGGGGGTGCATGTCCAAAGGGATATTTCAGCTGCTGTGGGATCCCTGGTCTCTTTCTTATTAGGGCAGGGGTAATAAAGTACAGTTATTCTGGTGATATGAATCAAAGACAGTAGAACGGAACTTAGCAGTTCATGATTTCGGGACTCACCCGAACCTACATAACTCTCGTTAGGCAAGGGACATGGGTTCCAAAGGATAGTGAATAAGAGAGATTGAAAAGGAATATTTGTATTAAGCAGCATGCTTTTCTTGTGAAATGTTTAAATGCACATTTTATGTCCTTTGTATCTCTCTAGTTTAGAAATAGGGTTTTTTATCATTCTAATTCATATTTGGATCAATACCACAGATAAAAAAGGATTAATGACTAAATGTAAGTTTTAGACATACATAAGCTGCTGGGCTTTGATCTCATTTCCACACTGAAAGTTTTAAACAACTCCGTAGTTGGGGAAAATGCTTCTTTCCCCTCAGACAACAAGAAAATTTTGCAGATTGGACTGTGGGAAGTCAGCTGTGGGACACGAAATACCTCTGCAACTAGATTCTTAGTCACAGGTCAGCGGGTGGGTTTATGTAAATTCTGGACTCTGGGGCCAGAGCTAGGGGAGGGACCCCACAACTTTTGTGGCACATGCATCACCCCTGCCTCACCTACCCACCAGCGCTCACAGGCGCAATGGCAGTAGTGGGGTCACATAGACAACTGCCCTCAGTTGCCACCAGGGGTCTCTGCAGCAATGCCAGGTGGGATACATGCCAGGCATTGCTGCCCCTCGCCACCAGGAGTCACTGCTCCTACAAGAAGGCACCTACAGGACACTCCCGTTCCTGGCCAGCAGGGGTCACTATCACTGGGGAGGGGCTATGGGGAAGCAGAGAAAGAGCAACTAACTGCAGTGGGGAAAATCATAATCTACCAGGGAGAAAGAACGGACTCCACTAGGACATCGCACCAACTCCGGCCAGGCTGGATACCAGCAATTCGGGGCTGAAGTAGCTCCAGCTAGAGGCTGGGCGGAGGCAGGTGACCTCGGTTTCTACGCTGAGCAGGCTGCTTTGGCAGCGAGGAGGGACAGGGAACCCCCCGGTCAGGGTGTTGCTGCCCAAGGAGTGGGAGATCTGCGGCACTCTTTGGAGTAGCTGGTTCAGCAGCTGTGAGCCACATGCTTCTCCCTGCCTGAGCTCTCCAGCAGCACATTATGCACAGGTGTGCGCTGGATGTAGGCACCAGTGTAACAACAGGGCCAGACTCTGCTGAGCGCTGCCTGTGAGAGACAGGGACAGAGTCAGACGGGCAGATGGGGGCAGGAGATGACAGAGCCAGTGGCCAAGAGCTGAACCCATCACAAGTCCAGCCTGTGACATCACCATCCGTCCCTGCAGCTCTCCATCTGTCCCGCTGTCCGTCCAGCCCTCAACCCCTCATCTGTCCCCAATGTATGTCACACACACCCCTTCACCCATCTGCCTCACACACTCATCTATTTCCTCATGCATCCTGCTGTCCCTCTGACTGTCCCTGCAGTGCCCAGCACAAGGAGGCATAATGGACCCTGAGCAAGAATTTTGGGTGATGCAGTAATGGAGCTAGCTGGTGATAAGGGGCATCTCTAATCCCAGCCCCACTTCTCCTCTGCCCAAAGCCATGACCGTGAGCCCACCCTTCTCAGTCTCAGACCTCACAGCCCCAAAGACATTACTGGCCACTCACGCTGTGACCCAGTTACAGCAATGAGGTCTCCCTGAAGATAGGGGGTGGGAGGAGCAACCCCCTTATCCTGGCAGGGAGGACACATCCTTCCCAGTATGGCAGAGACCCTGCCCGTGGGCAGATAGACCCAGCTGAGTCCATAGGAGACTGGGGAAGGGGGAGCAGAGAAAGAGAATGCAGGCAACTGAACATGACAGGTGTCCATGAAAGGAGAGACAGAGAGAGTTTGAGTGAAAGTTGGCCAACACGGAGAGAGAAACCTAGGAGGAAGAAAGAAATTCAGAACAGGGAGTCACCCTCATGGATCCAACTTTGTGCTAGGGAGCACACACCACTCCTTGCAAGAGAGATGATCAGCCCTCGCAAATGGCAACATCATCTCCCTTGAAGCCACAGATAGTCCGGAAACCCACACCCAGATAACGGGAAGTCCCTGCCTGGAGCCAGGAGGGCTGTGACCAGAGCCCTTCCCAAACCAGATACACATCTCACCGACAGAGACGGTTACTCTCGTCCCAGTTGGGCAGCTCTTGCCTGGCATCAACAGGATTCACGCTGTCACTGCTCTTGATCACTTTCCATCTCACCTCAGGGCTGGACTCCATCCCCGCGACTTCTTTTCCCTTGGTATGAAACACAACACAAGAGGAAAAGAAAAAGCAATGGTGGTGAGGTTCCTCATCTCACTACTCCCACACACCAGGGCTTCAGCTTCAACCCTCCTCCCATTCTGTCATTACAGCTACAATTAGAAATCTGAGCCCGGGGCTCACACCTGCTTGTCTCCGCAATCCTAGGCCCTGTCCAGCATGTCTCCCTCCACAGAAGTTACCTGGCCTCATCTTAGACTCCATCTTCATATTGCTCTTCTCCTTCCCAGAGCTCCTGCTCTGCTCCTCAGACCTGTCTGTCCTCAGCTCTGCAGGCAGAGGGGAAGGGGCATGATGGGAACACACACGCCCCATTCCAGACACCACACAGCATCCACAGGGCTACCAAACACCTCATCTTCGGCCAAAACCACACCCCACCCCGAGGGAGCAAAAAGCCTTTGTGAGCACAGCACACACAAGACAGGAAAAGATTAACACCCACACCCTGCCCAGCCAAAGTGGGAGCTTCCTGGCCACAGGTCCATAGGGCTCATGGATGGAGAAGTTTGCCGGGCTGTGGCGGTCTCTGAAGAACTAGCACAGCATGTGAATGAGTGACTGGGATGTATGTGGGGGCCTGACTGTGGGTTGGGGTGTCCAGGAGGACCCCAGGGAAGGGAATAGAGGGATTAGGGATAGAGGAGGGTGGGGTTACCAACGTGCATTGTGGGAATGTGGGATTTAGAGAGCCCAGAGTGCATGGGTGGCGGTGGGTTGGATGACCCCACAGTTGTTGAAAAGGGGAACCTGGCAGGTTTGGGTGTAGCAGAGATTGAAGATGAGGAACCTCACACCCTGGGGATGGACTGAGGGAGTGGGAGGATGGGAAAGTGGGTTTCAGCAATGAAAAATGGGTTGGAGACAATTAGGGGTGGGGCGCTGAGGACGGGGTTGGGGGGGAGGAGCAGGAAGGGGTGGTGGGGTGCTGAGAACGGGAAGGAGGATGTCAGGGGTGGGGCGAGAGGAGGAGGTCGGTGTCGGGGTGCTGAGGACGGAGGGGGAGGAGGAGGTCGGAGCGAAGGGAAAGGCCAGGTGGAGTGTACACGATGGGGGAGGGGATGCTGGGGGCTGAGCGATCCCCACAGATGGGGGTGGGGCTGGCGAGAGGGTCACAACAGATGGGGGGACACTGGGGGGCTGGTTGGGGGGGCTTGAAGGGGCTGCTGGGGCCCTACAGAAGGAGAGGAGGGGGCGGTGCTGGCAGGAGAGTCACAGCGGACGGGGGGGACACTGGGGGGCAGGTTGGGGGAGGCTGAAGGCCCTGCAGCCCCAGGCTGCCGCTTGTGGGGCTGCTCCCAGGCAGCTTACCGCCCCCCCCCCCCCGCTGCCCTCCAGGCCCAGCTGGGGGGGGGCGGGGTGAAGCCCTTTCACTCGCGCTGCCTCTGCCCTGTGCCCCCCCCGCCCGGCTCCCACGGGCCGGGGCTGCTCCCGGGGCAGGGGCCGGGCCTGGCGCCTGGAACTGGGTGTCTGAGCCCCCGGCCCCCCCGTGCGGAGCCGCCTCTCCCCGTCCCGCCTCTGTGCTCCTCGGCCCGGCCCCGCCCCGCCCCCCGGCTGTCCCCGTGGCGGGGGGGGGGCAGCGAAGCCTCGGGGCAGGAACCAGGCCCCCCCCAGGGCTGCGGTAGACCCACCCCCAATCCCGGCCCCGCGGTGCGGATCTCGCCCGGGCTGGAGGCGCCTGTTCAGTGCTGGCTCCGCGGGCGGCGCTCCGGGTCTGCGGCGGGTCCTGCGCTGGCTCCGGGGCTGCGGCAGCAGGTGAGGGCGGGTCCCTGGGTCAACCTGACACCCCCCAACTCCGCCCCCCAGAGAGCCCCGCCCCCCGTGCAGTGTGTTACCTGCTCCGCGTGGGAACGTGCCGCGCCGCTTCGCCCCTTTCACCCCCCGCACAAAGCAGCTGATCGGGGCGGGGGCGGGAGCGCGGGGGGCGGAGGCCGAGGACCGGGGGAGGGCAGGTCAGTGCCGGGTCTGTCTCTGCCCGGTGACTTGGTACATTTGTCTGCACCGCGGGGATGTTCCCAGCGCCCCTTGTTCGCTGGGGCGTTAACCCCCCGTCTGGGTGTGAGCTGGTTTCTGGGGGTGTCCGATGAGCCTTGGAACCGGCTCCTTGTCACTCCCCGAACTCCCGCTGTGCCCGGCCAGCCAGCCCCGTCCTCCTCCCTCGGGTGAGCCCGGCTTTAACCCCCCTGCAGTGCCAGTGTCACCCGCAGACAAACCTGCCACTGAACCGAATTAATCCTCCTCATTCCCCGAGCTCTGCCCTCCCCCCAAAGCCCTGCCCCTGCCCCCTCCTCCTGGGGTCCTGCCCCCACACTGCCCCTGCCCCCTCCTCCTGGGGTCCTGCCCCCACACTGCCCCTGATCCCCTCCCCCTGGGGTCCTGCCCCCACCCTGCCCCTGCCCCCTCCTCCTGGGGTCCTGCCCCCACACTGCCCCTACCCCCTCCTCCTGGGGTCCTGCCCCCACCCTGCCCCTGCCCCCTCCTCCTGGGGTCCTGCCCCCACACTGCCCCTACCCCCTCCCCTGGGGTCCCGCCCCCACACTGCCCCTGCCCCCTCCTCCTGGGGTCCCGCCCCCACACTGCCCCTGCCCCCTCCTCCTGGGGTCCCGCCCCCACACTGCCCCTGCCCCCTCCTCCTGGGGTCCTGCCCCCACACTGCCCCTACCGCCGACGTCCTGGGGTCCTGCCCCCACCCTGCCCCTGCCCCCTCTCCCTGGGGTCCCGCCCCCACACTGCCCCTGCCCCCTCCTCCTGGGGTCCTGCCCCCACACTGCCCCTACCCCCTCCTCCTGGGGTCCCGCCCCCACACTGCCCCTACCCCCTCCTCCTGGGGTCCCGCCCCCACCCTGCCCCTGCCCCTGCCCCCTCCTCCTGGGGTCCCGCCCCCACCCTGCCCCTGCCCCTGCCCCCTCCTCCTGGGGTCCCGCCCCCACACTGCCCCTGCCCCCTCCTCCTGGGGTCCCGCCCCCACACTGCCCCTACCCCCCTCCTCCTGGGGTCCCGCCCCCACACTGCCCCTGCCCCCTCTTCCTGGGGTCCTGCCCCCACACTGCTCCTGCCCCCTCCTCCTCGGGTCCTGCCCCCACACTGCCCCTGACCCCCTCCCCCTGGGGTCCTGCCCCAACACTGCTCCTGACCCCCTCCCCCTGGGGTCCTGCCCCAACACTGCCCCTGCCCCCTCCTCCTGGGCTCCTGCCCCCACACTGCCCCTACCCCCGACGTCCTGGCCTCACGTCACCTGTTCCCCTAATCCCTGCCCCATTCCCCAAAGCCCTGCCCCTGCCCCCTCCTCCTGGGGTCCTGCCCCCACACTGCCCCTATCCCCGACATCCTGGCCTCACGTCACCTGTTCCCCTAATCCCTGCCCCATTCCCCAGAGCCCTGCCCCTGCCCCCCTCCTCCTGGGGTCCTGCCCCCACACTGCCCCTGCCCCCGACGTCCTGGCCTCACGTCACCTGTTCCCCTAATCCCTGCCCCATTCCCCAGAGCCCTGCCCCTGCCCCTTCCTCCAAGGCTCCGCCTTCGCATTGCCCCTTTTCCCCAATACGCCACCCTCACTCTGCCCCTTCCCCCAAATCCACACTCCTGCATTTTGCCTCCCCAATACACCCCTCCCCTGCACCCTTTCCCCAAGGTCCCACCCCCGCCCTCACATTGCCCCTTCTCCAGAGTTCCTGCCCTTGAGCTTTCCTTTCCCCCCGAGAGCCTGACCCTGCACTGCCCCTTCCCCCTGAGACCCTGCCCGTACACCACCCATTCACCCGGGACCCCGCCCTCACATTGCCCTGAGACCCTGCCCCTGCACGGCCCCTTCCCCCTGAGATCCCGCCCCTACACCACCCAGTCACCCGAGACCCTGTGCTCACATTGTCCTAAAACCCTGCCCCTGCACCACCTGTTCCCTCTAATCCCTTCCCCCGCATCGTCCCTTCCCCCGAGGCCCTGTCCCTTCCCCCAACCCCCATCTCTGCATCGTCCCTTCCCCCGAGTCCCTGCCCCTTCCCCCAACCCCCATCTCTGCATCGCCCCTTCCCCCGAGGCCCTGCCCCTTCCCCTAACCCCCATCTCTGCATCGCCCCTTCCCCCGAGGCCCTGCCCCTTCCCCTAACCCCCATCTCTGCATCGCCCCTTCCCCCGAGGCCCTGCCCCTTCCCCTAACCCCCATCTCTGCATCGCCCCTTCCCCCGAGGTCCTGCCCTTGCACCACCCCTACCCCCAGTCCCCGCCCCTTTCCCTGAGACCTCACCCCTGCATCGCCCCTTCCCCCGAGACCCCGCCCCTGCACTGCCCCTCCCCCAGTCCCAGCCCCCCCTGGCCCCTTCCCTCTAGTCCCCGCCCCTTCACCACCCATTCCCCTGAATCGCCATCCCTACATCACCCCTTTGCCTGAGACCCCGTCTACACCCTTCCCCTTTGCCCCGAGACCCTGCCCTCATACTGCCTCTTCCCCGAAGTCCCCAATGCCACACTGCCCATTCTCCCGATTCCCTGCCCCTGCACCGCCCCTTCCCCCCGAGACCCTGCCCCTGCACCACCCATTCACCTGAGACCCCGCCCTTACATTCCCCTGAGACCCTGCCCCTGTACCACTCATTCACCTGGGACCCCACCCTTACACCACCCATTCACCTGAGACCCCGCCCTTACACCACCCATTCACCTGGGACCCTGCCCTCACATTCCCCCGAGATCCTGCCCCTGCACCACTCATTCACCTGGGACCCCACCCTTACACCACCCATTCACCGGGACCCCCCCTCACATTCCTCTGAGACCCTGCCCTCCCACTGCTCCTTCTCCTAGGACCCTGCCCCTGCACCACCCATTCACCTGAGACCCCACCCTTACACCACCCATTCACCTGGGACCCTGCCCTCACATTCCCCTGAGACCCCGCCCTCCCACTGCTCCTTCTCCTGGGACCCCACCCCTGCACCACCCATTCACCTGAGACCCCACCCTTACACCACCCATTCACCTGGGACCCTGCCCTCACATTCCCCCGAGACCCTGCCCCTGCACCACTCATTCACCTGGGACCCCACCCTTACACCACCCATTCACCTGGGACCCTGCCCTCACATTCCCCTGAGACCCCGCCCTCCCACTGCTCCTTCTCCTGGGACCCCAACCCTGCACCACCCATTCACCTGAGATCCCACCCTTACACCACCCATTCACCTGGGACCCTGCCCTCACATTCCCCTGAGACCCCACTCTCCCACTGCTCCTTCTCCTGGGATCCTGCCCCTGCACCACCCATTCACCTGAGACCCTGCCCTCACATTCCCCTGAGACCCTGCCCTCCCACTGCTCCTTCTCCTGGGACCCCGCCCCTGCACCACCCATTCACCTGAGACCCCACCCTTACACCACCCATTCACCTGGGACCCGCCCCCTCACATTCCCCTGAGGCCCTGCCCTCCCACTGCTCCTTCTCCTGGGACCCCGCTCCTGCACTGCCCCTTCCCCTGAGGCCCCCCCTTGCACTGCCCCTTGCCCCGAGGCGCCTCCCCCCCTGCACCATCCAGTGACCCAGGAGCAGGCCAGACCTGGGAGTGAGGAGGCAGAAACATGCTTTGCTCTGCCACAGACTTCCTGGGTATCCTTGGGCACATCACTCAGCCTCTCTGGGCCTCAGTTCTCCCGTCTGGGAAATGGGGCTGGTGGCGCTTCCCACCCTCGCATGAGCCTGGGAGGAGAATTACCCTGCGAAATAGGAAGATGCTCAGATCCTGGAGTAACGGGGGAGGGGCTCAGGGGGAGCACACCTCTGTCCGTTACAGCTATTCCCCTATTCCATTTTGTTTCCCCAGACTCCATTTTGTTTTCTGTTCTCCTGTGGCCGCCCTTCCCTGGCTGTTAAGTTGTTTACCACTGCCCTTCTCAAAGGGAGGGCCCCTTAAGTTGTTTAACAAGAGCCATTGCCCTTCTCAAAGGGATGGCCACTTGTGCTGCATGCTAAGTGGGACCACTGCCCTTTTCAAAGGGTTAGTCCTGTTATCACCTCGTTGAACCTGGGCTTGGTGTAGGGTAGGCAATGTCCGGAGCTGCAAGGCCTATTGTGGTTTTAAGATCCTGGGCATGAGTCATAGTCTCATGTGCTCTTGAGTCACCTATTGCACAGGACTATGTCCAGGCATGTCTCTGGGCTTACCTTCAGTTTTTCCCCTGTGCCCCCTCCCCTGTGACAGAGGGAGCCTATCAGGATTACTGGTGGGAAACTGCCTTTAAAACCAAGTTTGCCTTTAAAACCAGACATTTTTGAAACACACCTCAGAAAGGTTCCTGCATTGCTGCCTGGTCTGATCAGCCAGGGGCTCTGGGGGGTCCTTTCTCCGCTCTCGTTTTATTTTTGAGCGTACCCCCGTTTTTGAAAACCCCCCCACGAAGAACGAATTGCTACCTGAGAGATCTCCTGATTATTGAGACTGTACCGAACCCTCCTTGCCTCTTCTGATGTTGCTGCTGCTTCTGCCTTTGCTGCTGCCTTGGGGACTGGTAAGAATCCCTCTGTAAAACTTTCTATACTTTTATTTTATTATTTTAGCTGCTGGCTCTGTTTCCCCAGCACACAGACTCAAGCTAAACCTTGGTCTGTGTCTTAAAACCTCTCTTAAACTACAGGGCTCTTTGCCACTGCTAAGCTCTGCTCCTGTGGGCTTTGCCTTGGGGCTCTCTGCTTTCAGCTGTATCCACCGCTGTAGCCACCCTCCCTTGGCTTCCTTGGGAGCTGGGTCCTGGATACATACCACTCTGCCCTCTGTAACCTCCCCATAGCATAAGGTGCACCATAGGTCTTGTTTTTTTTTTAATTTAATAAGTCATAGTTTGTTAAGATTGTACAGCTTGTAAGTTTCTGTGATATTTGTTGTGTTGCCTAATTGTTGGTTAAGATAAGTTTAGAAAATCATTGCCTGGTTGTATTCTGTAGCTGCTTGTCATTTTATATAAGTTTGATTAAGTTAGGGGATAGATAAGGTTTTTACTATTTGAATTTGTCTTCCCACTGCCCCAATCCCCCCCCTCCCGAGCTCCCCAGTCACTCATTGCAGTCTCTCTGCTGTTTAAACTTGCAGCCTGTCTGCTCTCTGTGTCTCCCTGAGTTTAAATCTCCCTCTGTAGCGCCTCTATCTTTGGTTTCTGCTCCACCACGTGCTCCTCTTCCCCCATCCCCTAACCTCATTCCTCTACCACTGCCTTTCTCTCTCTCTCTCTCTCTTTTAATCCCTTCCCCCACGTGTTCACCCCGCTCCTACTGCTGCCAAACCTCAATTGTATTACTGAAGTCTAGCATAAAACCCCACTGGTTACCCTTTTTCTCTCTCACACACCTCACATTTTATATTTACACCACTGTGACACATTTTTACCTAGAGTTGTTGGTTATTTAATACATTTGACCCATAACTGTTAGTTGGTTATATGCTGCTGTGACACACCCTTTACCTAGAAATTGTTAGCTACCTGTTACATTTATACTTCAGCGTTAGTTGGTTACCAACTGTATTGTACCCCACTGTATTGTACCCCACTATTGAAACCCCCTATACTATACTAAAAGAACTCCCTCCCCAATTGCCTACCTTAACAAACCCCATACCCCTCACTATTACATTTTCCCTGTTTTTGCATTTTCTTAATAAAGTTTATTTTGCACCCCACCTGTGTGGTAATTGCTCCCCAAGATCCCATATACCTGCAGGCAGGGACAACCTCCTGACCCTGGCTGGGCGCCCCCGGTCCCTCGTAGCAGGGGGCTGTGCAGGAGGGTCTCCTTCCAACCATGAGTGGGTGTCTGGTGGGTGCTATCACCTCTGCCAGAGACCCCCTAGAATCTCACTAGCTTCCTCTGCATGCGGGGAGGGGCTCCTACTTTCTGACTTGGGGGGACATTCTGTGATGTCAGAGCCCGTGAGGGGAGGGGTTCGAATCACGAATCTGGAGTGGCAGGGCAACCCCTGCCCCCAGTCAGATTCCACTAGGGGGCTGGGCAGGGACCTCTAGGGTGGGAGACACAGGAAAAAACAGCCGCCACTATGGAACCCAGGAGTCCTGGCTCCCAGTCCCCCTGCTCTCACCTCTAGACCCACCTCTGCTCCCAGAGCCAGGGATAGAGCCCAACCCCCACCTGCTCTGACCATTAGACCCCACTCCCCTTTTAGGCTCGCTGCCTTTTCTATCCACGCAGCCCACCTGTCCATCCCTTTGCTGCAGGTTTCTGAGGTGTCACCCCTGATCTGCACTCCCTCAGTGCAACCCAAGGCCTTTCCTCTCCCCAACCACATTTCCTCTCCCCCCTTGTGCTGGATCATCTGCTTGCCCCCCTGCCTCTTGCGGTGCGCTGTGCGGCATGGCTGGGGATTGTGCAATGGCCAGCACCAGGCAAGGCAGAACGTAAACCACAGGCCCTGCCCTGCCCTGCCCTGCCTTGCCCTGCCCCACCCCACCCCACCCCACCAGATCTGCCTTCCAGGTGCATCGGAGCCCAGCGCCCTGCACCTGTGCCCTCCTGCCCCACAAGGGGTGAGCTGCAGTCCCCACCATGCTCTGCAGAGGGGAGAAGGGTCAAGCCAACCAGCCCATTTAGGATGGGGGAACCAACACCCTTTTTTCTGCACAGCCACTGACCATCAGCAGGATTCCTCCTTCTCCTCCCTCCTGTGCCTCAGTGTGACTAAATCTCTGCACCTAGACAGCCGGTCCATCTGCTGCACCTCAATCCCCCATGCCTGAGCCTCCCTGCCAAAGTCCTGCACCTGGTTCCATAGAATTAAGTCTCACATCTCACTGGGAACTCGACTTCTTGTGCCCAGAGAGTCTCGGCCCCTGTCAGTAGATGACCTAAGTCTGAGAAACACAGTGTCCGTCTTCTCTAAAGAAGTACTTGGAGAGGTTTTTCTTATGTCACCACATGGCCTAATGGATAAAGCATCTGACTGTAGATCAGGTGACTGAGAGTTCGAGTCCCTTCATGGTTATGCTTGTGCAGTTTTACTATTGTGCTGAAAGTCCTGCTTCCTTCAGGGCTGGAACCTCTTGGTCGCTCAGGCCAATGCTCTGGCTTCAGCTGGAGCCCCGGGAAGGAGTCGGGTGTTGGACATCCCAAAGGCTGGGACATGAGCCCCAAGTACTTCCAGTCTAGCTTTTGCTGTTCCTAACTTGCCAAAGAAACTGGGCAGCTGCCCGGGCTGGCGTGTAGAGCAGTTTCCCTCTTCCAAATATGCGCCTGTCCCTGTACTTGAGGGGGCTTGGTAAATAGCACCTTGGGAGCCTGGGTGTTTCTCTGCTTCTCGCCAGCTGGGGAAAAGCCTTTTGGGGTAAAATCTCCTGCCCCACTGCAGAAGTGAGCACTGTGAGTGGGAACAGACAGAGGCCACACCGGGGGGCTGGCCCTGCTTTCCTACCTTCTTCTGATGTTGGCCACAGAGCATCAGCAGCCGCCTCGCCTGCTGGTCTGCGGGTGGCCTTCAGTGGGTGTTTGGCATGGCAGGGAGCAGGCTGGCTAGGGGTCTTTGTCGCTGTCTGCTGGCCACACATAGGCATGGTCCTCCCCTCTCCTGAACAGCCAGAGTTAGTCTGTGCTTGAAAGCAGGGACACAGGAGACTCAAAACAGGAGGGTGAGAAAGACTGAGAAAGGACCTATGAAGACAGCACACACTACAGGGACATTGCCTGGTTAAGGGATGTGGAGACACCAAGTTGCCCCATTTTTCCTGGTGCCCTACGTAGCTGCGTACTGCTCCGGCGGCCAGCCCGATCCCCCGGCTGGCTGAGACGGCCAGGAAAGCTGCCCCTGCTCCGCCTCTTCCCCAAAGCCCCCACTCCTGCTCTGCCCCCATGCTGCCTCTCCCCACCCCTGCTCCACTCCATTCCCCCCCCCCACTCCACCCCTTCCCCTTAGCTGCATCCCGGTGGACTGCAGGAGGGATCAGTCTCATCCTGCACTCACCGGGCGCCGGGAAGTGGAACGACCTGGCCCCAGCCTGCTCTGCTCCACCAGCTCCCTGCTGCGGCGCTGGTGAGTGCTGGGGGGCGTTTCCCCCACCGCCCAAATTCCAAGGCTGGGAGCAGAGTGCAGCAGGCTGGGGCTGGATCACTCCACTTCCCACTGCCCCGTGAGTGTGGGGTCTGGCCTGTCCTGCAATTACCGGGCGGCAGGAAGTGGAGTGACCTGGCCCCAGCCTGCTCCGCTCTGCCAGCTCGGACTGGGGGACAGGGTGTTGTGTAGGGCACCAAAATGTCTAGGGACAACCCTGAATAGATTTTTCCACAGGGACCGATGGCTGTTAGAATAGAGCTATTCAGGCTGCTTGTACAGGCCTAGACTTTAAGAACTTTGGTTCTTTGTTTTATACCCCTGCCACTAACTGAGTGATAAAAATACACCTAAGTCCCAGTCTGCCTGTCTGGGCCTTCTCTCCCTAGGAGAGTCTGAGCCCTTGTTCGTAGGTGTCATAAACAGATAGTTAAGGGTTAATGTCTCATTTACCTGTAAAGGGTTAAGAAGCTCCATAAAGCTGGCTGACACCTGCTCAGAGGACCAATGGGGGACAGATACTTTCAAATCTTGGTGGAGGGAAGTCTTTGTTTGTGCTCTTTGTTTTGGGGGTTGTTCGCTCTTGGGACTAAGAGGGACCAGACATCCATCCAGGCTCTCCAAATCTTTCTGAATCAGTCTCTCATGTTTCAAACTTGTAAGTAATTAGCCAGGCAAGGCATGTTAGTCTTATTCTTGTTTTCTCAACTTGTAAATGATCCTTGTTTGCTGAGAGGATTTTACCTCTGCTTGCTGTAACTTTGAACCTAAGGCTAGAGGGGTTTCCTCTGGGCTATATAAATCTGAAAAGTATTTTCCATCCTGATTTTACAGAGATGATTTTTATCTTTCTTTGTTTAATTAAAAGTTTTTTCTTTTAAGAACCTGATTGATTTTTCCTTGTTTTAAGATCCAAGGGGATTGGGTCTGGACTCACCAGGGATTGGTAGGGGAAAAGGAGAGGGGATGGTTAATTTCTCCTTGTTTTAAGATCCAAGGGGTTTGGATCTGTGTCCACCAGGGAACTGGTGACGCCTCTCAAGGCTGCCCAGGGAGGGGAATGTTTTGGGGGGACAGGGAGTGATCCAGACACTAACTTCTGGATGGTGGCAGTGTTACCATATCTAAGCTAGTAATTAAGCTTAGAAGGGTCCATGCAGGTCCCCCACATCTGTACCCTAAAGTTCAGAGTGGGGAAAAAACCTTGACAGTAGGCTAAGGCCTTTGGCTAAGCTGCAGGGGCAGCCATACACTGGGAAGTGAACGGTCACATCCTCACCTCCCAAACCCGTCACACTGAACTAAGGTGGGGTTGGGCTGTTAGGAAGATGATCCTGTCCCAATAGTGCCCATCACCACCAGATAAAGAAACAGATCTTAAGGGAGCATCCGGTCTGGCAAGAAATCTCTTCTCAATGGTTGTGCTTGTGAAACCGTCATTTCTGTAGAGTTTATCTTTATGGCCCCCGCTTTTCTGTTGTCAATCTGTCTGGTCCTCTAATTCTTTCTGTCTGCTGCAGAATTAATTTTACTGGGTGTAAGTTAATTAGGGGAGTGGGATGTAATTGGTTAGAGAATTCTGTTACAATAGGTTAGAATTGGTTAATTACATTTCAGTAAAATCATTGGTTAAGGTCTCGCTGAGAATATTACCGTATAAACTGGGGTCAAACAGGCAGTGGGCGGGGAAATTGGAATCATGCTTGCTAACGGGGGGATGGGAATAGGGAACGGGGAACAGGGACACAGGCAAGGCTCTGGACTGTCGGAGCTGAGAAGGAGGACGTGAGGTAAACACTCTGCAGTGTCAGAGCTCATAGACTCATAGACTTTAAGGTCAGAAGGGACCATTATGATCGTCTAGTCCGACCTCCTGCACAACGCAGGCCACAGACTCTCACCCACCCACTCCTGCAACAAACCCCTGACCTATGTCTGAGCTATTGAAGTCCTCAACTCGTTGTTTAAAGACTTCAAGGTGCAGAGAATCCTCCAGCAAGTGACCCGTGCCCGACGCTGCAGGGAAAGGTGAAACCCCCCCCAGGGTCTCTGCCAATCTGCCCTGGAGGAAAATTCCTTCCTGACCCCAAATATGGTGATCAGCTAAACCCTGAGCATGTGGGCAAGACTCACCAGCCGGACACCCAGGAAAGAATTGTCTGTAGGGATGTGGGGTAAACGCTCTGTGGTGTCAGAGCTGGGTAGGGAACACTGGGGAACGGACTCTGTCCGTGTGTAGAGATCAGCCTGACTGGTGTGAAGGGCTTTGGAATCTGCTTGCTTGGAAACTAACCCCAGTAAACATCCTTCTATCTGCGCTTCGGACTTCTGGTCTTTTGCTGCTTGCTGTCTGTGTGACAAGAGCCAGGGAAGCGGGCAGGGGAAGGGAAAGCCCTCTAACAATGGCTCCTTGCTCCTCTCTCTCCAGGCTCAGGGGTCAAGGATGGGCAGGACTCCAGGCTCTGCTTGAGGGATCCTGGCACAGGGGCTGGTGGGGGAGAAAGGATTGTAGATTCTGACCTGCACTCTGGAGAAGAGGTAATAAGTGAAGGAGTATTTTTGATTCTTACGTTGCTTCAATGTCCCCAGAGCTAGAATTCTACATTCCATAGGGCCAAATGAGGGGGTGAAGCCATTTGGCTAATGAAAACCAGTGATCCAGGGGAGGTTTGCACTCACAACCTCAGCACTGCCCTATAAGTACTGTGTGCTAATCAATTGTGCCACTGGAGCACCCGTTAATTCCTAGTCTCTCAGTCCCCTAGGTTGATAAAGGCAAGGAGTGACCCAAAACATTCTCAGTGGGGTTAGGAGCTGGTATCAACAAGTGTTGTACTTGGTGGGGTGGATTCTTCTTAAGGCTTCCAGGCACCATTTGACCCTTTTGTTCGTCCCTGTGTAATAACAGAGCTGACTGAGACTCACTGTAGAGTCTTGCTGCAGACCAACAGATCTGAAATCACTGATCACCAGGTCTGAGCATTCGTCCTGCTTTGGGACAGTGTCTCTCATCCAACAAACTGCCCAGTCTGCGCTAGCAGTGAGGCTCCCCCACTAACAGCTGAAATAAGGGAGAGCTGTGTGAAGTGCTGGGACCCAGGGGTGCCCGAACAGGGGCGAACAACACCCCAGGACTTTTAAAAATGGGAGGGCTCTGCCTTGCCACTTTGTAATGACCATAAGAGTGAGTGAGGGTGGGGAGGGGGCCGAGAGCAGTGAGCGGGAGGAGGGGTCTGGGGGGAAGAGGCAGGGTAGGAGTGGAGGTTAGCAGGAGGGGTGTGGGGAGAGGGCTGCCCGCAGCAAGTAATGGGGGTGGGGGCATGCAGGGGAACTGCTCCCTGTCCCAGCTCACCTCTGCTCCGTCTTTTCCCCTGAGCACGCTGCCCCCGCTCTAATTCTCCTCCCCTCCCAGGCTTGCCGCACTAAACAGCTGATTAGCACCGCAAGTCTGGGAGGCGGGAGAAGTGGAGCGGCACCAGCGTGCTCAGAGGAGAAGGCAGAGGGGAGGTGAGCTGGGTTGGGGAGCTGCTGCAGGGGGGGGCTGCCTGGCTCTTTGCCATGGCCCCCACCCCTGCTCCGCCCCAGCCCTGCCCCCCCACCCCTCCGCCCCTGCACTCACTGCATGGTCCACTCCTCTGGCTCCCAGCCATGCTGCCGGCGAGTGCTGTGGGGCAGTTCCCCTCTCTCCCCAACTTGGGAGCCAGGGGAGCAGAGCAGGCTGAGGCCCCAGGCCTGTGTGTGGGGAAGCAGAGGGGGGCTGGTCCCAGGCCTCTGTGGGTGACAGGGGGTTGGCTACTTCCTGCAGGAAGTGGAGTGACCCGGCCCCAGCCTGCTATTGCACAATCCCCAGCCACGCTGCACAGCATGCACCAAGAGGGAGTGAGGGGCCAAGCAGATGATCCAGCACGAGGGGGTCATTCTCATTGGTAGCTGTCCAGTGGCAGTGAGTTCAACAGGCCTTGGCACATGCTGTGTGGGGCAGGAGGTCCTTGTATTTGGAGAGTGGGAGTGAACTGCGTGCAGTTGTGTCTCTGAGCACAACTGTGAGTGTTATGGTGTGTGTGGGGGGTTATTGTGAGTGTGGCTGGGGGTGTGAATGTTTCTCTCTCTGGGGGTTGGACTAAAATGTCCCTCTGGGTGTGTGTATGTGAGTATTCTTGGGATTGTGTGAGTCCCTTGTGTGTGTGTGTGTGTGTCACTTGCTGCAGAATACAAAATCCTGCAAAGCCATTTCCTACTGGTTTAGCCATAGCAACACACTGATACAGTGTCACAGATGCACACACACACAGAGCAGGGATCAGCAGAAGGCAGCAGGGACACACACGTCTCCCCTGGGCCAGCTTGGACAATTGTCCATCACTACTCGGCACAGTGCTGGTGCCCCCACACGAGGGTGGCCAGTGACCGGGGAGAGAGGGCAGATGCGCTGGATCTGTAAAAGCAGCAGAGAGTCCTGTGGCACCTTATAGACCAACAGATGTATTGGAGCATGAGCTTTCGTGCGTGAATTCCCACTTCGTCGGCTAGATTCAGAAGGAAGCACTTTGGGAAAATCAGTCAAGGCCCTTAGCAGAGCTGGGACACAAACCCAGTGACCCCTGCACCACCCTGGGAGGGCAGTGGGGTTTAGTGGTCAGAGCAGGGAGGGGCTGGACCACCATGACCCCTGGGTTCTATCCTTGGCTCTGGAAGGGAAGGGGTCTAGAGCAGGGGGACTGGGATCCAGGACTCCTGGGTTCCATAGGGGAGACTGTTTTTCCCTGTGCTTCCTCCCTAGAGAGCCCAGCCCAGCCCCCTAGTGGAGACTGAGCAGGAGTCGGGGGAGTTGTTCTCCCACTCTGGAGTTATGATTCAAACTCCTCCCCCAGGGAATGTGACATCACAGAATCTGCCCCCCCCAACACAGAGAAAACTAGTGGGGTTAGGAGGGTTCTAGCTGCAGACACCCCTTGTCATTACAAAAAGCCCCCAAACCTACTTGCACCCACAAAACACCCTCTCAGGGTATACGCCCCCTGCTAGGACAGGACCTCTTGCTCCCACCCCTTTTCTGATCACCACAAGCTGCTCCCAGCCAGGCACCACACCCCATTCACACACCTTTTGTCACTACGTAGCTCAGTGGCAATCACTGCCCCGAAGTGACTCCGGTGCAGGCACTCCCCACACGAACTCCCCACACCAGATTCTGTCCACACACAGAGAATTCTCTCTGCCCGGCTCCTTCGGTTCATCTCGCTGCTCTCCCTACTGCCGCCAAACACTGCTCATCTGCATAACTCCGCCCACGGACACGTGACCCCTTCTGTCCTGCTGGTTTCAAGGGAGTGAGTTGCCCTTGGGGAGTGAGCAGCTCACAGCACGTCACAGCCCCAGCGCACGTCACAGCCCCAGCCAGGCCGGCTCCAGGCACCAGCTCAGCAAGCAGGTGCTTGGGGCAGCCAAGGGGAAGGGGCGGCACGTCGGGCTCTTTAACAGCAATTCGGCAGCAGGTCGCTCGGTCCCTCTCGGAGGGAAGGAGCTGCCACCAAATTGCCACCGAAGAAAAAGGCGGCGCAGTGGAGCTGCCACTGAATTGCCACCAAAGAATAAGGCAGCGCAATGGAGCAGCCGCCGATTGCGATCGTGGGTTGTTTTTTTTTCCCCGCCGCTTGGGGTGGCAAAAACCCAGCCCTGGCCCCAGCACGTCACAGCCCCAGCACACATCATAGCACGTCACAGCCTGGGGCAGGGAGATATTGGGGGAGGGGATGAGGGGAGAATGGGGGACGGAGAGACCCAGCCTTATAGACCCATAGGGGCAGGGAGATATTGGGGGAGGGGATGAAGGGAGGGAGAGACCCCGCCCCATAGACCCATAGGGGCAGGAGATATTGGGGTCAGGAGGAGAGGAGAGGAGGTTGGCAGAGACCCAGCCTGGAGTGCAGGGAAAATGAGGTGGGGTGGAGGGAGGTGGGGAACAGAAGAGACATGTGTGGAGTGGTGAAATGTTGGTCCAGGGAAACTGAGTCTCTCCCAGGACATGCTGTGCAGGGGGGAGCACAGGGGCAGAGAGAGAGACCCAGCCCCACACAGCCCAGGAGGGATATTGGGGGCAGGGGAGGGATGGAGGGATGAGAGACCCAGGGCCATAGAACTCCCATGGCTCCCAAGTTTGGGGGGAGGGGGGAACCACCCCACAGCACTTGCTGGCGGCATGGCTGGGAACCAGGGGAGTGGACCAGGCTGGGGCTGGGTCACTCTACTTACCATGCAGTGAGTGCAGGGGCAGGAGGGCGGGACTGGGGCGGAGCAGGGGCAGGGGCCATGGGGAAGAGCCAGGCAGCCCCTCCTGCAGCATCTCCCAGCCCCAGCTCCCCACTGCTCTGCCTTCTCCCCTGAGCACGCCGGCACTGCTCCACTTCTCCTGCCTCCCAGGCTTGCGGTGCCAATCAGCTGTTTAGTGCGACAAGCATAGGAGGGGAGGAGAATTAGAGCGGGGGGCGGCGTGCTCAGGGGAGAAAACAGAGCAGAGGTGAGCTGGGACAGGAAGCGGTTCCTCTGCACGCCCCCGCCCTTGTTACTTGCTGCGGGCAGCCCTCTCCCCGCACGCCCCCAAGCCCCCTCCCCAGCTTACCTCTTCTCCACTGCCTCATCTGAGTGTGGCTTTTGGTTCCCCCAACCACTTGGCACCCTAGGCAGCTGACTAGTTCGCCTAGTGGTTGCACCGGTCCTGGACACTGCCTATCAGCAGGATTCCTCCTCCTCCTCCTCAGTAAGATTAAATCTCCGCAGCTAGACAGCTGGTGCATCTGCTGCACCACAGTCCCCCATGCCTGAGCCTCCCTGCCAAAGCCCTGCACCCGGCTCCAGAGAATTAAGTCTCACATCTCACTGGGAACTCGACTTCTTGTGCTCAGAGAGTCTCGGCCCCCCTCAGTAGCTGACCTGAGAAACACCGCGTCTGCAAAAGCAGCAAAGAGTCGTGTGGCACTTTATAGACTAACAGACATATTGGAGCATGAGCTTTCGTGGGTGAATCCCCACTTCGTTGGATGCATCAGTGTTTGCCTTTTCCAAAGAAGTGCCTGGAGTGCCTTTTTTTATGTGACCCCGTGGCCTAATGGATAAGGCATCTGATTTCGGATCAGGGGATTGAGAGTTTGAGTCCCTTCGTGGTTGTGCTTGTGCAGCTTTACCTTTGGGCTAAAAGTCCTGCTCCCTTCAGGGCTGAAACCTCTTCTTGGCTGCTCAGGCCAATGCTCTGGCTTCAGCTAGAGCCCTGGGAAGGAGTTGGGGGAATGGGCATCACAAAGGCTGGGGCAGGAGCCCCAGGTGCTTCCAGTGTAGCCTTTGCCCTTCCTGACTTGCCAAAGAAAATGGGCGGCTGCCCAGGCTAGTGTGTAGAGCAGTTTCCCTCTTCCAAATGTGCGCCAGTCTCTGTGTTTGAGGTGGTTTGCTACATGGAGCCTGGGTGTTTCTCTGCTTCTCGCCAGCTGGAGAAAAGCCTCTTGGGGTAAAATCTCCTGCCCCATGGCAAAAGTGAGCACCTTGAGTGGAAATGGTAAGAGGCCCCACCAGGGGGGCTGGCCCTGCTTTCCTACCCTCTTCGATAATGGCCACAGAGCATCAGCAGCTGCCTCGCATGCTGGTCTGTGGGTGGCCTTCAGTGGGTGTTTGGCATGGCAGGGAGCAGGCTGGCTGAGTGTTTTTGTGCCTGTCTGAAGGCCACACATAGGCATGGTCCTGCCCTCCTCTTGCCCTGTCCTCGGTTGTTGTGTGGCTTTTAAGCCTTCCCTTGGAGCTGTCAGCGCCAGTCGCCTCTGCTCTAGGTGCCCAGAGGAGGAGAGGTGTGCTGGGCTCCAGCCTGGGAAGCCTGGCCCTGGCACTCCTTCCTTTAAATGCCATGTGGGCAAGAGGAAGAGCTGCAGCTACAGGGACCAAAGTTGTGGACATCAGATGAAGCAGCAAGAAACCAAACCATCAGGTCAACCCGCAGGAATCTCTAGCCAGACTGTTAAGTTCTAGGACCCCACCCTATAGCGGCCAGCTGGACCAAAGACCTATCTCCAGTGGGCATCAGTGACCCATGAGGAGGAGAAAAAAACCTTGCTGAAGTTTACCCAGGTAGAAAGTAGCTATACACACTGAGCTCCAAGACTTTGCAGCAAACTACAATATCTGCAGGAGGTCCCACTGAGATTTGAACTCAGATTCCAGGATTCAAAGTCCTGAGTGCTGCCCATTACACCATGGAACCTGCTCCCATTTTGTTTTCTAGACCCCTGTGTCTCTCGGCTGACTGGTTTGCACCCTGCACTTATTGCTTCCCACCAGCGGCTTCCTCTCGCAGGACTCTCTCTCCTCCTCCAGCGACTGTTGTCCTGCACTATGGGATCCGCGGGTTCTGCCCTGAGTCCCCACATCCCCCTGCTTGGTCTCCATTCCCTGCAGGCTGCAAAAATGTCAGGGGAGGACGCCCCTCCCTTCACTCGGTGCTCCCGCTCATATCGGCCAGCTGCAGCCTCATCTCATGGAACTCGGGCAGCTGTCACTTGATCCGGTTGTACAGTCACAGGATCACTGGCTCCTCAGCCTGGATGCTCTTGTGGAAATCCCACAGGCAACACTGCAGGACTTGGCACCATTGGTTTCTTTGATACTGCGGTGTTTGCCTGACCGCTGGAACAAAGCCGCCAACTCCTCCCTCACCGACTTCCGTCAATCCCTCTGGTTGCCATAGAACCCTCTGATGCTTTCCTGTTCTGCCAACACCGCCAGGCCTCACCCCCCTGCTCCTTTATCTTGCAAGCTCTGGATGTTCAGCTTCCAATGTCCTCTGCCCTGGGTCAGGGACAGGGACAGCTCCAGGCACCAGCGCAGCAAGTGCATGCCTGGAACGGCAAGCTGCAGGGAACGGCCTGCCGGTCACTGTGAGGGTGGCAGTCAGGCTGCCTTCAGCAGCATGCCTGCAGGAGGTCCTCTGGTAATGTGGATGTTGCCTCTCTCCTGAGGAAAGGAACCTTTCCAGGAAATGGCCATGGATTCTGGGAATCTGCATGTGGCTGGTGGAGAAGCACCAGGAATCATTTGGCTCCTGGCACACAAGGCAATTTAAAACTGGGTGCCCAGACAGGGGCTTGAACCCTGGATCCTCAGATTAAGAGCTTGATGTGCTACCAACTGAGCTAGTTGAGATCATCTTCCCCGTTCACCACAAGAGCGAGCAGATAGGCAAAAGAGAGGCAAAAAAATGTCCCCAGAACCCCTCCTCTTTTTCTGCACAGCCGCTGACTGTCAGCAGGATTACTCCTCCTCCTCCCTTCTGTGCCTCAGTGTGACTAAATCTCCACACCTAGACAGCCGGTCCATCCGCTGCACCTCAATCCCCCATGCCTGAGCCTCCCTTCCAAAGCCCTGCACCTGGCTCCATAGAATATAGTCTCACGTGTTGCTGGGAACTCGACTTCTTGTGCCCAGAGAGTCTCAGCCCCCATCAGTAGATGACCTGAGAAACACAGTGTCTGCCTTTTCCAAAGAAGTGCTTGGAGGGTCTTTTCTTATGTTACCATGTGGCCTAACGGATAAGGTGTCTGAGTGTGGATCAGAAGATTGAGGGTTTGAGTCTCTAGGTGGTTGTATTTCTGCAGTTTTACTATTGTACTGAACGTCCTGCTCCCTTCAGGGCTGGAACCTCTTCTTGGCTGCTCAGGCCAATGCTCTGGCGTCAGCTAGAGCCTGGGAAGGAGTTGGGGGTTGGGTGTCACAAAGGCTGCGGCAGGAGCCCCAGGTGCTTCCAGTCTAGCCTTTGCCCTTCCTGACTTACCAAAGAAAGTGGGCGGCAGCCTGGGCTAGCGTGTGCACCTGTCCCTGTGCTGGAGGGTACTTGCTACATAGCGTCTTGGGAGCCTGGGTGTTTCTCTGCTTCTTGCCAGCTTGGGAAAAGCCTCTTGGGGTAAAATCTCCTGGCCCACAGCAAAAGTGAATACCTTGAGTGGGACCAGTCAGAGGCCCCGCCATGGGGGCTGGCCCTGGGCCCTGCTTTCCTACTATCTTCTGATGTTGGCTACAGAGCATCAGCAGCCGCTCTGCATGCTGGTGACCTTCAGTGGGTGTTTGGCATGGCAGGGAGCAGCCTGGCTGGGTGTTTTTGTGCCTGTCTGAAGGCCACACCTAGATATGGTCCTGCCCTCAGTTGCTCTGTGGCTTTTAAGCCTTCCCTTGGAGCTGTCAGCACCAGCTGCCCAGAGGAGGAGAGGTGTGTGGGGTCACTTTTACAGATGCCCCTTCCTTGGTACTGCTCTTGCTCAGCTGAACAGAAGAGTTTTCATCCCCAACCCCTGCTTAGCAGCCCTCTGGCACCATTCCTGAGGCTGCCCTGCCTCACTTTCTTCCCACCATGTTGGGAAAGACAGCTCTCATCATTAAAGGTCAGATGGGCCAACTAGGGGCAAGTAAGCCCCTTCTGTGTTTTCCTACTGCAGATCCCAAGGTCAGGAACTCACCTTGGGTGGAGGCACTGCTGTGCTCCCAGAGGGCAAGCCATCTCTGCCCAAAGCATAATGACAGGGACTGCCAAAGCCCAGGATTGAACCAGGGACCTTTAAATCTTCAGTCTAACGCTCTCCCAACTGAGCTACTTTGGCAGTTGCATGACAGTATTTTGGCCTGTTGCTTCTCTATCTGGGATGTTTTTGTCAGCAGTCGCACACAAAAAGGACACGAAAAGAATGGCTGCTTCACACCCCCACTGGAGGAACCTGGCGCCCTTAGCTGTGGTGAGTAAGAAGTGTCTGTTAGCTGACAGGGCCTGTCCCCCAGGAGCTGGAACAGTAGCTGCCACCTCACCCTTGGCTCCAGGCTGTGGTAAATGCTCATTGCCTGGCTGCATGGGCGGATGTTGCTCCGTGCTCTGGAGAGCGTCTGTATAGGTCTTTCAACCCCCCGTCTTCAATGAGACAGTCTGGTAAGGTCTCAAGTGTCCCCTCCGGCCTGGCAGCTGAGAGTCTGTACAGACATCAACCCCCCCGCCAGCCCCAGAGCCAGCAGCAGCACCAGCCCCCCCAGCACCACAGGGGCACTCAATGCACTTGCTGTGGGGAAATGGCTCCTTAGTGTCCAGCTGCTAGAGTGAGAGTCAGGAGAGAGCAGTGTCTGGCTCACCTTGGGGGAGAGAAGAGACCTGATGAGTGCGGATCTCCCTCAGCCTCCCCCACAATGCTGGTCAGTTGTATTGTCACTGTGACAGTCAGTGCTTCCCTTCAGGGCCGGCCTTAGAGGGGTCCGGGGCAAATCCCATGGAGTCACTGACTTGGCTCCTTTCACACACTAGAGAGAGGAGCAGAACCAGGGTTATGGCTGATCTATGGGGCACTAGGTGAGTGGCAGAGGCTACAGGCACTGAGAGTTTGCCTGACACCTCAGGGACACAGGGGGAGGTGGTGTCCCAGGCATCTCTATGAAAGGAGCAGAAGAGGATTTACTTGGGGTGGGGAGAGACTTGAGAGTGTCTCAGGGGGTTGTACACAGGGAATTGCTCGGATAAGATACTGGCTAAAACACAGGCCTCGCTGTGAGCAGGATTTGAACCTGCGCAGAGGAACCCTATTGGATTTCAACTCCAACACCTTAACCACTCAGCCATCACAGCTGAAGTGTAAAGGTGCCCCAATGCCAGAGAAACTGCTAAAGAATCACAATGACCAGGTGTGAAGTCATCTGAACTACAGAATTCCCACCGCAAACCTGGCTCCCAAAGCACAGGGGGGATTTGGGTTTGTTCTCTTTGCTTAGCCATGTGCAGTCGCACAGAGAGCGCGTTTAAAAGTCTCCCCTCCCACAGAGCGGGAATAGGAAATGATTCTCAACTTGAAGCCTGATGCGAATGAGGATGTCCGGACCACAGGGCTAGGGACTGACCTTTGCTATAGAAACCAGTGACACACGGAACCAGGCTAAGGAAAATGTTTCCTGGAGTCAATACTGGATTAGCAGCAGTATTGTGCAGAGAAATGTCTCACAAGAGGAGACAGCACATTGGTGGTTTGGTAGCAGAAGTCACAGCTACAGCAGGGGAGGTCTAGCTTTGGTTTCTGGCCAACAGAGGAAGGAGTTTTATTATCTCCAAATTTCAGTAGAAAAATTCAGACCCAAACTGTGTGTGGTGGGAGTTTCTCTGGTTTCGTTTGTTTTTCTCATTTGAAATGTCCTTGATCATTTTTCTGGGAAAACTATTTGGACAAGGCAAAGGAAGAGTTAGAACAATTACAAATCTCCATGGGAGTAAAGAGGGTCTCTCAGCACCAGGGGAGGGGTGGAGATTTTCATGGAAGGGAGTTGAGGAGATAAATGAGAGGCTTTTGCTCCAGCAAAGGGAGTGGCTTGGGAGTTTCATTTTTACCAAGTGAATCCCCCCCACACACACACACACTGCTTCCCTGCTGCTGCTACCCCAGCTCAAATCTCACTGACACCCCCAGCATGTGACCTACAGCTTTCTCCTGACAAAGCCCTTATCTATCAGAGACAAAATCCCCTCATCTGCCCCTTCTCCCAGCTCAGCCCTCTGCCCCCAGAGCCCAGGACAACCGGGGGGGTGGGCTTAATCTTCAAGGTCGAGCGCAAAATCTTCAGCCGGGGATGTTTCGCTCCCTTCCCACCTCGGCCCAAGCGGCAAGGGGGAAATAGATGAGACACGCCGGCTGGAAGACACCTCTCTCCCACTTCTCTATAGCCTTCTGTGATGTTATTAATATGAACTGGGACCGTAGGGATCATTGTTGCCACCATGTTATATATGTGCAGCAAATATTGTGCAAAGGTTGTCGTGTGAGGTGTCTATGACAAGGTTATGATTTGCTGGTTATAATTATGCTGGCTGTGCATTCCATGTTTGTATTTGAAGTTATGAATATGGGCTATGTACTTGTATCTCAAATGTATTTGATTCCAAGTAGCCTCAGTGTCATCGGCCCCCAAGTCCTTCAGGAGTCCATAGCAAAGAGACCCCTCCACCCACAATCCTGGACTCCCTGGGAGGTGCCTCCCACACTCCCCACCAACCCAATGGCGCATCAAGGATTAAAGTGGCAGCGTCTGGTGTCAGTGGGGTTCAGTGGCTCAGGCCAGACACCTGAGCTGGGGACCCACCCCCATAGCACTGCTCGAGGGCCTGGGCCTGGGGTGTTCTCAGCTCCTTCCTTACCCCTCCGAGCCCAGCCTGGCTCCTCACCTGGAATAAAGCAGAAGCGTCTGTCGGCCTCGCTGCTGTCCAAGTTCCAGGTGCTGCTGTTGTCCCACAGGAAGCGGGCCGAGCAGCTGGGGCTGGGAGAGGGATCCTCCACCTCCTGCCCTGGGAAGGCTGGAAGGTCCCCACTGACCGGGCAGGGCGATGCCTCCTGCTGGAAATCGGGGCTGGGCTCCTGGGGCTGCTGCTGCCCACACAACAAGCCCCAGAACCACCCTGCCCGGTTCTGCACCAGGGCTGGGTCCTGCTTGCCCAGCTGCATCCTGGCCCAGCTCCATTTTGGCCTTGACAGTGCCTCTCCCACCTCGGCACCTGCACCGGGAGCAGGTTTCCTCTTCCAGAAGGCTGGGCACTTCCACCTCCTGGCCCGGCCGCGAGCTCCTTCCCCGCCATTGGGGACGGTTGGGCCGCTCGGCTCCTGGGGAAGATGGCAGCTGCTTTCCACAGGCTCTGGGGCCGCCTGCAGAGCCTTCTCCCTGAACATCCTCAGGTGCCTGGCCATCCTGGAACTGAGCGGGGAGCAGATGTGAGTCTGGGGTCAAGGCAGCCTCTCACTAACCAACTTGTTTGGTCTCTCCCCATCCCTGCCCCAGCCAGAGCAGCTCCTCCTCCCCCCACGGGGGAGCAGGGAGTGCAAGCTACACACACTGGCAGGAGTTCATTGCATGATCTGCTCCCCCTCAACCTTCCCCCTCGTCATCCCTGGGGCTGCAAGAACCGGGGAGTCTCGTCCTTTTCGAGCACTGGGGTCAGTCACAAAGACCACTGGTCACTTTGGACAAGCAGCTCCCTCCTGCCAGCCCAGGACACACTCACACTTCCTCTCACCCATTCCCCACCCAGGCTAGAGAAGGAACAGAACTCAGGAGTCCAGACTTCTCCTGGGAAACCATTCCCACTTCAAAGTCCCTAGACATAGCAAGGCCAGGGCCCCTTCGTTTCCCATTGATTTCCATGCTCAGCAGCTCCCCGGGTCCGGCCCAGCTCAGAGACGCTCAGCCTGGGGAACAGTCTCCCACAAGGGAAGGGCTGGGAGCCCCATTGCTGGGACCTTGCCAAACACGCTGGAGACGGCTCTGGAGAAGCCCCTCCCCAGTCTGAGAGTGAGGAGCTTCTGGGGGCTGTTTGCAAAACTAATGTCCTTTGGGAGAGATTCTCTCCCCCTCTTACTACCTCTCCCCAGACAGACAGGGGATGCCACCATGGAGCCCTAATGCCACTCACTTGCTCTGGTGATGGAGCGATGGATGGAGGATGTTCAATGTCATCCCTCGCCCTTCTCCTCACTCTCCAAGCCCAAGACAGGCTGGAGAGGAGGGTGGTGGCCTGAGGAGTTACCCTGCCCAGCCAGCAGGCAGGGTGATGACACTGGGCGATCAGCTGGCTGTGAAAACAAGAGTCTGTCTTATTGCCAGGGAAAGGAGAAACTTGGCCAGCAGCAGGGGGTGCAGAACATCACCCTAGTGCAGGGGTGACAGCGCCTCCGGGATCCTGAAATCCCAGCACTTTACACACCTTCCTGGAGCCTCCCAACCCCCCTGGGCTGTCAGAACTGCAACCCCAACCCTACTGATGAGAAACAAACCTGGGGAGGGGAATCTACTGACTCAGGGTCACACCAAGTGTCAGAAGTATAGATGGGACCCAGCAGTCCTTCTTTCCAGGCCCCTTTGCTAACCACTGCTGCACACTCCCTCCCACAGCTGGCAATTACAAGCAGGCCCTCATGGCTGCTCCCCCTGCCTATGAGAGGGAGTGTGCTCCGCTGGAGACACTGGACCAGGGGACTGGGAGTCAGGACTCCTGAGTTCCATTGATGGGATTTCATTCTTTCCCACTATTGAAAAGTGCTGGGAATCTCCCAGACAAAGCTGCTCTGACAGTGCTAATCAGCATCTGACCATTCAAGGACGGAGCGCACTGCCCAGGAGGAGGAGTGTTTGGCTCTGGGGTTTCACTTCATCCCAGTCTAGAGAGAGGGGCCCAGCCATGGAGTTTGGCTCAAGAAGACCAATTCTCCAGTTTGTTAAGGGCATTTTGAATTCCAGTCCTGTGATCCAAAGTGCTTGGTGTCATTTGCAAATTTTAGAAGCATGCTCTCCACTCCATTTTCCAAATCAGTAATGAAAATATTGAATAGTACCAGACCCCGGACTGATCCCTGCCAGACCCAACAGGTACATCCTCTCTGTTGGACAGCCAGATATGGAGAAGGGCTCTTGGAGTCTGGGCTTTCAACCAGCTCTGCACCCACATCACACTGATTGCATCTAGACCACATTTCCCTGGTTTGCTTGTGAGACTGTCCTACAGGACTGTGTCAAAAGCCTTAGTAACACCGAGCTAGATCCCATCTACTGTTACCCACCTTCACTAGGCCCGGAACCCTGCCGAAGAAGGAAAGAGGATTGGTTTGGAATGATTTGTTCTTGACAATTCCACGCTCACTAGTCCTAAGAACCAAACTATCCTGTTGGTGCTGCTGACAAACTGATAGTTTAAGAATGTACTCCAGTATCTCTCCAGCTATGGAAGTGAGGCGAGCTAGTAAGTCTCAGAGTTCTCTTTGTTCCCTTTTAAAGATAGGTCCTGTCTTGTTGAAGGGTGGGAAGATGTTCTTCTTCAGGGATCTCAGACGAGAACTGGAGCACAACACCTGGTTTGTTAAGGCCACAAAAACAGAGGCAGGAACCTCTTCTCTCCTCCTGGCAAAGAACCCCAGGTACCTGAGAGATAGGGACACACACCCATGAATGGGCTTTAAAAAAGGCAGTGGTTAAAAAGTTTTGCCCCAACCATTTCTTGTTTCCACAGACTAGACATTTTAGCAAACTTCAGAATTCCTTGGTGCTAAACACCGGGAAACTCCCCTTTCTCCTTCGCAGAGGGTTTGAACGCCCCTTATATCACCCAGGCTAAGGACTGCCCAGAGTTCGAGAACTGTCCCTGTTCCCATTGGACAGATGAGGAGGAGCCTGAGGTCCAGAGAAGGGAAGTGACCTACCAAAGGGCCTACACAACAAGGCGGTGGCAGAGCCAGAAAGAGAAGCCACCGGTCCTGACTCCTGTTCTAACAACCAGGAAACCTCCATTCCCCAGAGGCAGGGATAGAGCTCAGGAATTGAGATGGTGGAGAAATTTAATTGAAACCATTTCTATCAGAAAATTCCATTCAGACTAAACCACTTTCTTTCTCAAAATCAAAATAAATGGGATGAAAGTTCTTTGCAAAAATATTTTGTTGCAAAACAAAAGCATCTCCTGTTTGTCAGAGTGTGTTAAATTGCCTCATTGCACACAAAGAGGAGACACTTAGATTACAAACATGAAATAAGATGCTTCACTCTGAGCTAAGTAGTTGCTGCTCTTAATAATTTCAAAATAAAAAAAATACAAATAAAAGAGACTATTTCAGCTAGTCTATTATGTCATAATTTGCTCTGAGCAAAGGTAATAGGACACCTCATATTGTGCACTACCCCTAGAGACACTCTCCAATGGATCCCCATCCTCCACCCACCATGAGGTAGGTAGAAGCGGATCGTTATTATCCGTACTTGAAAGAGGGAGAAGCTAAGGCAGAGAAAGGAGAATTGACTTGTCTTAGGTCACACAGCCAGCCAGTGGCAGAGTTGGGAATAGGATCCAAGAGCCCTGATTTTCAAACTAACCATCAGATCTTGAATTTCAAACATTGACTGACTTTAGTAAAGTGTTCTCAAATGAGCTGCAGACCAACACTGCACAGTAATTATTCAGCAAGTATTGTAGGAGAACTGCAATGTTAGAGAGAATCATGAACTATTCAGAGACTATTAATGCACTGAAGCAGCAGAATTCATCAAACATATAACTGGTTCTGACTTATTTCCTTGGTCCTCAAAGAGAGCAACAAGGACCTGAGTCTCCTCCCTGTCAATAACCCCCTGCTCAGCCAATCAGGGTAGAGACTGAGAACAGGAGGCCGAGGGTTTTCACCAGAGAGCCCAAAGGATGGCCCAAGTCACCAGTGGGGATCACTGCCCGAGCACTATTTCAGCTCCACATTTCTGGGTGGACCTCCCACAGTGTGTGCTGCCGAGCACTCCCCCGCAACACACACACACACACACACACCGCTCCTGGTGTTGGGAGGGGAACAGGTGAAAGGACAAAAGAAGAAAGAGACAAAGAGAAAGGAGGGAGGGATGGATGGAGGAAGAGGTGAAACAAAAAGGACAAACCCTAATGTCCCAGTGATTCTAAAGGACAAAATCCCAGGTGCAGAATAAAATTCTGCCTCCTTAAACGTGTATTTTCCATGCCTAGATTTCAACTGTCAACAGAGAGATCAGACTGAACAGGTTTCAAACCTCGAGGAGGCTCTTACCTTCTAAACAGGGACATCTGTTTTCTAGTAAAATCACAAAAAGGGAAGGAGAAAACTCAAAAGAGGTTCCTCCTGGCGCTCACGTCCATGAACCCGAATACTCTCTCAGTCCTCAAAGAGAGACCTGGAGAAGGAGACTTGCTGAAGCAAAGCCACAGAGGTCTCTGAGGTTTCCCCGGCCCTTCGCCCCTGTCCTACCTGGCTGATGTTGCATCTTTCTGTGAGGTCATCACCTCCCCACCACCTTTGACCAATAGTGTGAGGTCCTGCAAAAGGCCTTTGTGATGTCACTGCCACACCCCTCCCTTGCTGGGCTAATGTCCTGCCCCTGGCCAGGCACTTTGGAGGTTTGAGCTACTCCCTGTGGATCACCCCACTCAAGGAGCATTCGTTCTAGGAAGCAAGCCGGCTAGACAGTAATACATCAGACGCTTCTCCCAGCACTACACTCAGTTTTTCAGAAATTAGTCAACTTTATGGCCAGAAGAGACCATTAGAGCATCTAATCTGACCCCCTGCATAGCGCAGGCCTCCTGTATGACACAATAGCTACTTTTGGGGCAAACACATTCCACAAAGGCATCTAGTTTTCATTAAATGACATCAGAAGATGGCAAATCCACCACTTTCCTTGGTAGCTTGTTCCTGTGGTGAATCATCCTCGCTGTTGCATATTTGTGTCTTATTTGTAATATGAATTTGTCTCTTTTCACCTTCCAGCAATTGGGTCTTGTTATGACTTTCTCTGCTAGACTAAAGAGCCCTTTCATACCCAATCTTTTCTCTCCATTAAGGCCCTTCAACACTTCAATGAAGTCACCTTTCAATCTTCTTTTGATAAGCTAAACAGGTTGAGCTCGTTCAATAGCTCACTAGAAGGCATTTTACTCCAGCCCTCAGAACATTTGTTGGCTCTTTGCTCATCAGAATCCTGAACCCCAACTGGATGTGGTTTTTGTTCTGCACAACATAGCTCCTGGAGAAGAGGGATCTGCAAATGCACATTCATATGATACCTTTATTTAATTGATGAAAACATAAACTAGACACTAAGAGGATTGGAACTGATTTCAGCTGATGGACAGCTTCGCTAGGTTTTTATGCATTTGGACAGTGAAATGTTGAATGTTTACATTCATATCAAGCCCCCCATATAGTGGAGCTCCTGAACATAATGGAGAATGGAAATGAAAATGTTTTCCTTTTTTTTAAAAAAAAGAAAGAAAGTTATAGAAGAACACTGGGGTTTGAAGTGAGGACCACATGAGCTGCAAACAAACACTCTACGACTGAGCTATATCCCCATGACAACAGGTGCATGGAATCGTGATCTCCAGGACTTTGAAGGACAAACCCTCCTTCACCATTCCCAGACCACAGATGGTTTTAAAAATGGGGTTTGATTAAACTTCTTAAATGTGGTAAACACCACACCTTGCACACCCACCGATATAGCTTCTCCCACTGACATAGCTGCCACCTCTTGGGGAAGTGAATCAACTACACCTACAGGAAAACTCCCTCCCCTCAGCATAGAGCAGTGATTCTCAAACTATGTCAGGACCCCAATGTGAGATGTGACCCTGTTTAATGGGGTTGCCAGGGCTGGCATTAGACTTGTTGGTGCCTGGGGCTGAAGCCAAAAGTCTGAGTCCCACCACCCAGGGCTGAATCCCTCAAGCTCTGCTTTTCGCCCTCCCCCAACTGGGGCAGGGCTCAGGCTTTGTCTCTTCTGCCTCTGCTCAGTGTGGAGGGGCTTGGTCCCTCTTTCCAGGGCCATGTAGTAAGGTGTTTTTCAGCAGAAGGGGGTTGTAGTGAAAGGAAGTTTGAGAAACCCTGGCAAAGAGCCTCTGAATGTGTCTAGACTTGGCTCCCTGTGGCACCATGGGTTATCAGACACTGAAAATACAGCCATGCAGACACCACACACCAACCTTGCCTAGCAGGCAAGAATCAAACCTCCACAGAGAGATGCCTGTTGTTTTTTAACCCAGCTCCCTAAGCACTCAGCCACAACCACTTAACAAAGGGGCTTTTCTACACTGTGGTTCTGGTCTCACTGAAGGGTTATTTCCAATTGTTTGCTCAGACCAGCATTAGGGAAAATGGTGCCCTGGGCAAAACTTGTACTTTGGCACTTCCCCATTGCCCCTGAATGATCCCCACTCCCCCTTTACTGCTAACTCCTGCAAGCCCAACCCTTGCACCTCCTTCACCCCTAATCTTGCCCTCTCCTGTGCCCCCTTTGTCCTTAACTCCCTGTGCCACCAGCCACTGCCCCTCTTCTGCAGCCCCTTCACATGGTTCCAGTGCTGGGGGCCCTGCACTTGTTCTCCCTTTCCCTGGGCTTTGGCATCACTAGCCCTGCTTAGCAAGTAGAGTTCAGTGGTTCCCAAAATGTGGGGCATGACTCCTAGGGGGACACAGAGGAACATTCTTGGGGGCACCTCATGGCCAGCCCCCATGGAGGAAGCACCATTCAGCCTCACTCTGTCCCAGCTCTTTCCCAACCCCACCCTTACCCTGGGGCTCTGGCTTCCAGCTTGGCCTTGACCCCTTTACCCGTCTGCACCTCTCTCTCCAGCAAGCAATAGCCCCACTCCCAGCCTCGGTTCTTGACTGCGGCTTCCAAGGGTCCACCGCCATGGTTAAGAGGGCACAGTGTGAAATGTTTGGGGACCACTGGTTTAGGATGATGTCCTCAATCACTTCTACAAAGTCCAATAAAAGCTATTCCTCATCCACCCACCCACCCCTCCATCAGGAAGGACTAGGTATGTTCTGCTGCCCTTCAATCATACAGGAAGGATAATAACATTTCATTCCATTCAATCCTAAAGTGATTTGTAACCCACCACCAGCCAAAACTGGTCATTTTGGGAAAGCAGCCCCATGATGCTGCATACCTAGGCAGAGTAGGTGTGTCTATGCAAACACGGTCTGTTCCTGAAGCCTTTCCCACAGCTGGTCACTAGGTGTGAGGGGGGAGTTCATTCAGCCCCTGCTTCCACTTAGTATTTAAAAACACCTTAGTGTCCCTGTCTCTGCTGGCCTTAGATTTCTCATCTTGTTCATTTCCTGACATCTCAGCTGAGGTGACTGAGTGGTTAAGGCAATAGACTGCTAATCCATTGTGCTCTGCACGCATGGGTTCAAATCTCATATTCATTGGATGTGTTTAGTCTTCACTCCTCCTTTCTAAACAACCACCTCCCCTGCAAACAAAAGCCCGCTCAGAAACCCCCTTGCTTTAAACAAAATGTCTAAATCTCACATTTCTAAAAATAAAATTCTCTAGTCCTGTATGTCTTAGCTTTTATCTCAAAACATAACAGCCTCATAATCTCCTCCAAACACCCTGAGACCTCCCCAAATTATTAAAATACCCCAGTTCTCAGCAAGGCCATGACAGTGACCCACAGCTAGAGTGTCTAGGCTAAGCTGTTCTGAAGGAGGCAACTCAAACATTTTCTCCCTAATTCCCTTGGCAAGGTCTGATTGGGAAAACAAAATTCCCCAAACTGAAAATCCTCAGCTGAAAAACCAGTACTAGCCATTTGGGGACTTTGGTTTGAATGTATTATTATTATTATCTTCTGATTTATGAATCAGTTTTGTCATCCAGGTGTGTTTCCAGCTGTTGATTTGTGGGGGAGACACGCCAAGCCATGATGTCTCTTCCCCTCTTTCATAGCTTCTTCCAACTTTCTAGAAAGCTCCTTTGCTATGATGTGAGGGCGGAGGAGTCTGCAGCTCGACCCTGGCAAAGAGGGGGTGACCACGAGAAGGGGCTGCCACACCAGGGGTTCTTCCTGGAAACCATGGGGGAGCCAAGAGCACACAGGCCTGTCAATCCAGAGCCACTTGGGAATGGTGAGGTGATGGCCTATCACCATCTCCTTGAGAAGGACATTGTGATCCTGTACACAAAGAGGGTTACGCACGGGGAAGTTCACCAAGGCACAGTTAATCGTGAGTGGGAGGAGAAGGACACGTCTGAGGAGCAGATTCCTGACCCAGATGGGGCTACAAAAGTATCTGGGAGCAGCTGGAGCAGCAGCCAGACATCTCCGAGAGTCTGGTCTCCAAATAGATGATGGTTTTCACGATCGGGTTCCCCATCAGGGGATAAAAGACGTATGGGATGGCAGCAGAGCCTGAGAGTGCGAGCCCAGTCCCCTGGCGGAGCTGGGAAGGGAACCTAGCACCCCGCCCCTGCAGGAAAGACCATGTCCCAGTCCCCTCGCAGAGATGGGAGGGGAACCCAGCGCACCAGCCCCGCAGGAACGGCCAGTCCCCTCGCAGAGCTGGGGAGGGAAAGCAGTGCCCCGCCCCCGCTGGAATGGTGGCCCCACAGTCCATTCGCAGAGGTGGAGAGGGAAGGCAGCGCCCCGACTCTGTAGGAACGGCCGCTCCCCAGTCTTCTGGAAGAGCTCAGGAGGGAACCCAGCGCCCCGACTCTGTAGGAACGGCCGCTCCCCAGTCCCCTGGTAGTGCTGGGGAGGGATGGCACTGCCCTGCCCCAGCAGGAATGGCCACTACCCAGTTCCCTCGCACAGCTGGGAAGGGAATCCAGCTCTCCACCCCCACAGGAACGGCCGCTCCCCACTCCCCTCGCAGAGCTGGGGAGGGATCCCAGCACCCAGCCCCCGCTTGAACTGCTGTTGCTCAGTCTCTTAGCAGAGCTGGGGAGGGGAGCCAGCGCCCCTCCCCCACTCGAACCGCCAGTCAACAGGTCCTACCCAGAGCTGGCAAGAGAAGCCAGCACCCTGCCCCCACTGGAACCACCGCTCCCCATGCCCCTCTAATAGCTGGGGAGGGAACCCAGCGCCCCATCCCCACTGGAACCGCCGCTCCCCATGCCCCTCTAATAGCTGGGGAGGGAACCCAGCGCCCCACCCCCACTGGAACCGCCGCTCCCCATGCCCCTCTAATAGCTGGGGAGGGAACCCAGCGCCCCGCCCCCACTGGAACCGCCGCTCCCCATGCCCCTCTAATAGCTGGGGAGGGAACCCAGCGCCCCGCCCCCACTGGAACCGCCGCTCCCCATGCACCTCTAATAGCTGGGGAGGGAACCCAGCGCCCCGCCCCCACTGGAACCGCCGCTCCCCAGGCCCCTCTAATAGCTGGGGAGGGGACCCAGCGCCCTGCCCCCACTGGAACCGCCGCTCCCCATGCCTCTCTAATAGCTGGGGAGGGAACCCAGCGTCCCGCCCCCACTGGAACCGCCACTCCCCATGCCCCTCTAATAGCTGGGGAGGGAACCCAGCGCCCCGCCCCCACTGGAACCGCCACTCCCCAGGCCCCTCTAATAGCTGGGGAGGGGACCCAGCGCCCCGCCCCCACTGGAACCGCCGCTCCCCATGCCCCTCTAATAGCTGGGGAGGGAACACAGCGCCCCGCTCCCACTGGAACCACCGCTCCTCAGTCCCTTGCAGAGCTGGGGAGGGAAGGCAGCGCCCCGCCCCCACTGGAGGCGCCACTGCCCAGGCTCCTCCCAGAGGTGGGGAGCGAAACCAGTGCCCCGCCCCCGCTCGAACCGCCACTCTTCAGGCCCCTCCCAGAACAGCTGGTGCTCTGCCCCTGCTCTAATCGCCACTCCGCAGGCCCCTTCCAGACTTGGGGAGGGAACCCAGAGACCTGCCCCCGATCAAACCGCCACCCCCCAGGCCTCTACCACAGCTGGGAAGGGATGCAAGCTCCCCGCCCCCACTCGAACCGCCACCCCCCAGGCCTCTACCAGAGCTGGGGATGGAATCCACCGCCCTGCTCCCACTCGAACCGCCACTCCTCACTCCCCTCCCAGAGCAGGGGAGGGATCCCAGCCCCCCACCCCCGCTGCAACCGCCTCTCTCCAGGCCCCTCCCAGAGCTGGGGAGGGAAGCCAGCGCCCTACCCCGCTCTTACCAATTCTCCCCAGGCCCCTCCCAACCATTGGGGTGATCTGCCGAGGGATCCCTCCTTGGAGAAGCTGAGGGAACTTCCTGGCCACAGGTCTGCAAACCCCCTTGGGGAAGGCTGCAGGGACAGAGTCCTGCGGGAAAAGGGATTCCTGACCGGGAATGGGCTCCCCAACGGGAAGTAAAACTGGAGGGAATCGAGAGGCAGCTGGTGATGCCCCAGGAATCCACAGGGTTCTTCCCTTTCGAGCTGCTGGATGGGAGGAGAGTGAGGGGACCCCTGAACCTGGAAGGGGGAGGATTGGGAGGAGAAGAGGGAAGACCCCCAGTGGATCTCTTCAATGACGTGGGACCCAATCTCCCCTTCACGTGTTCCCTGTTCAGAGTCACTGGGAGAGCAGCCCAGAACCTGGAGAGAGAGGTCAAGGACCTGCTGGCTTTAGATGCCATCCAGCCGTTCAACAGCCCATTGGCCTCACCTGTGGGGCGGATCCCCAAGGGAGACAGGATGATCTGGTTTAGTGGGGACCATCGATACCTTAAAGCCATCACAGTGTCCAATGCCTACCCCATCCCTAGGCCTGGGGAGATTCTAGAGAAGCTGAGGGGAATGGAGAACATGGCCCTGGCATACCATAACATGTGTGTCTTTAGCCAGACCTGGGAGGAACAGGTGTCCCAGGTGAAGAGGGGGCTGGGCTGCCTCAAGGAGGCAGGACTGATGGTAAAAGCTGAAAAGTGTAAGGTGGGGACGGCAGAGGTGTTGAATCTGGGCCAATAGGTGGGGAGCGGCTGCCCAAACCTAAAACTGGCCAAAAGCCAAGAGGGGGAGCTCTGAACCAAGAAAGCCCCAATCGCAGCCCAGAGTGCTGGGAAAAGAGCCAATCTCAGTTTGAACCCCAGGGGTACTGGGGTGGCAAAAGGGTTCAGGCTGCATAATCCTTCCCACATGCGGCCTGCTAGCGCCATCAAGCACACCTGATCTAAGATCCCCCCCTGCTGATCACCGCCCCTTGCAGAGATCCCCCAGGCAGCACCTCTCAGACCGCTCCACTCATTCCTTCCCCCTGCAGAGACCCCCCCCAGCCAGTCTGTCTCAGACCCCCCCGTTCAGCCCCGCCTGCTGGGATCCCCCAGCCAGCGCCTCTCAGACCCCCCTGCTCATCCTCTCCCCTCACAGAGACCTCACAGACAGCGCCTCTCAGACCCCTGCCCCCCGGCACCTTCCCACAAACTCTTCTGTCTCACACCCTCCCCAGCGTGTCCCACCCCTCCCTGGTCTACTTCGCCCCCCACCCCATCTGCATCCAAGTGCCCCCAACCACACCTCCAGCCCCCCCGGCCCTGTGAAATGCCCCCTGCCTGGGTCCGACCTGCCCCCTTGCCCCTTGACTTGCCCCACCTCAGGGTCCAACCACCCCCCGACCCACATCCCGCCCCTTCAGGTCTAACCACCCCGCATCCCACAACCCCAGATCCGACTGGCCCCTGCGTCCCGCCCCCCCTCGCATCTGATCATCCCCCATCCCCCCTGTCCTGCTCCACACTCCCTTCACGTACCCTCTGTCACGGACTCACAGATCGTGCCCACTCTTGGCCCCATGCGGTCCGTGGGGGGTGCCCCTTTCAGTGCGACAGCCCTTCTCAGGGGTCCACTCTCACTCTGGGTCAGGCCCCTCCACATCCTGGAGCCACACCTCTCTGAGCTTTAGCACTTCTGTCTCTGCAGTGGTTCCCCTCAGGGAGTCCACATGCTCTGGACCCCCCGGGCCTCCTCACCCCTGAAGAGGTTGATGCCTCCTGTTCTCTAGCCTGGAGTGAATCTCAGCCAGCATAAAACAGGAGGGTTTATTGAGAGTTGAACTCAGCACAGGAAACTCTCAGGGCCTCAGCCTTTGCCTCCCTTAGCTCAGCACATCCCAGTCTCCCTGCAGCCAGGTGGTGTGATGAACTTGGACTGTTCTTACTGTGGTCTGTGAATACTGTGTTGGTGCCTCAGTGTCCCCATGGCAGTTCTTAAGTATCTAGCAAAGCAAAGGGCCAGTTCACCAAAATGCCTGGCACTCTATCTCCTAGCCACTGATGGCCTGGGTCCCTCCTCTGCAAAGGTGCCAGCTGAAAGTGTTGGAGACAAAGGGATCAGGTGACCTCCTGGCCCGGGGAAAGTAACTGAGAGAGAAGGAAGGGCTGGAGGGGGTTTGGCAGTCTGGAGCTGGCTGGGGGAGGAAAGGAAGGACAGACAGGGCTCTGAGCCCCCACTCAAATGGGGCTGTGGTGCTCCTGGGGCCCCAAGATGGACCTAACTGGGGGGATCCTGTTGTCTGGGCCTGCAAGACCTGTCTTGGACTGTGTTCCTGGCGTCTAAACAAACCTTCTGCTTTACTGGCTGGCTGAGAGTCCTGGTGAATTGCAGGAAAAGGGGTGCAGGGCCCCAACTCCTCCACATTCCGTGACAGCTGGTGGCAGTGGTGGGATTTACTGCACCTCATGGACGGCGCTTCCTGCAGTAAGTGACTGGGGAGAAGTAAACAAAGGGGGACTGACAAGGACCAGAGAGAGACAGGGTCAGGGGGTGATTAACCACTGGGCGTGTGTGACCAGAGAGAAGGACTTTGCAGTAACAGTGTCCCCCGGGGGGATTGCAGGAGTGGTCCGAGGGGCAGAGGAGTTTGCAGCTTGACCCTGGCAGAGAGGGGGTGACCGGAAAAAGGGCTGGTGCACGAGGGGTCTCCCTGGAACCGGTGGAAGCTGAGAGCACAGGCCAGCGAGTGGCCAGCAGGAAGATGTGTGCTAAGCGCCTTAAGAAAGACCTGGTGGAGCTGTGCAAGCAGAGGGGGCTGTGCATTGGGAGGTCCACCAAAGAACAACTAATTGCCCAGCTGGAGGAGAAGGATCGCTCGGGTGAATGGAGCTCGGTCCATGAGGGAAGCTGCCCAGCGAACGCAGCGTGGGCCCAGGGGCCTGACATGGCTGGGAGAGGCCAGACTGCTGCCGAGGACACCCCAAGACCCTGCCCATCTATAGCTAGGAAAGAGGTTGGGGGAAGCCCAGTGAATACCGAGGGCACCCTGACCCCGGTGGCCAGCAGGGGATCATCCTGACGGAGCTCCCCATCCCTGGAATGGATGTGGATGGAACATGACAGGGAGCTGAGACGAGAAGAGCTCAAGTTAAGGAGGCAAGAACTGAAGGAGTGGGAGAACCAGCGTAAACATGAGGAGAACCAGAGACAGCATGAGTGGGAGGAGAAGGAGAATCAGCATAAGCATGAGCTGGAGCTGGCCTGGCTGAGGAGCAGTGGGGCCCTGGCTGTAGCGAGTGAGTGGGGACCCAAGCCTACAAAGAGCTTTGATAAGGGCTTGCTGCCCCAACGTAAGGAAGGGGAGGACATAGACACCTTCCTGATGGCCTTTGAGAATGCCTGCGAGCTGCACAGGGTTCACCCTGCAGACAGGATCTCATTTCTCACCCCCTTACTGGACTCCACAGCCATGGAGGTGTACAGCCGACTGAAAGGGGCGGAGGCAGGGGACTACGAACTGTTCAAACAGGCCCTGCTACGGGAGTTTGGGCTGACTCCTGAGATGTACCAGAAAAAGTTCCGGAGTCAGCGTAAAACCCGTGAGGTCACATACCTACAATTGGTCAATCGGGAGCAGGGGTATGCCCGCAAGTGGACAGCTGGGGCCCAAACTAAAGAGGACCTGCTTGACCTATTCATACTGGAGCACCTGTACGAGCAGTGCCCGTCCGACCTGAGGTTGTGGTTGATGGACCAGAAGCCGGAGAAGCTGCAGCACACAGGCCAGCTGACCGTCCGACCTGAGGTTGTGGTTGATGGACCAGAAGCCAGAGAAGCTGCAGCACACAGGCCAGCTGACCGACCAATCTGTGGACAGTCGGGCAGGGGATAACATGCAGGAGTCTCGATGGAGCAAGCCTGCCTCAACGCAGAGAGAGAGTCACCATGGGATCTCCCAGCGGGGGCCTATGGAGAACCCCCACCAAAAGGGAGCATCCAGCATCAGGTCCATCCGTCCCACTGAAGGGGACCCACGAGACATGGGCTGCTATCGCTGTGGCCAACGAGGCCACATACGGGTCCAGTGCCCCAAGCTCAGGGACAGACTGAGCAGACTCAACCCGCAGAGGGTTGACTGGGTAAAGACCCAGGCAACATTCCCAAGAAAGGGGGGCTGGCAGCGTACCACCAGTAAAAAAGGGAGGAGGTCCCCATATCAGCTCCAGGCTCTGAGTTTTTGGTTTATAGGGTGGTAGTGGGGCTGCCCCTCCGGAGAGAGTGCCTTGTTTCCCTGGAGGTAGATGGGAGGAAGGTCACTGGGACACGGGTACAGAGGTGACACTGGCCCGGCCCGAGGTGGTGGCTTCAGATCGGATGGTTCCCGACACCTACCTGACTCTGATGGGTGTGTGCGGGACCTCATTCAAGGTTCCCGTGGCAAGGGTACACCTGAAGTGGGGGGTCAAGGAGGGCCCAAGGACGTGGGGATACACCCACATTTGCCCACGGAGGTGTTAATGGGGGGGCCCTGGAGGTCTGGCCAAGCAACGCCCGGGGTGCCCTGGTCATGATCCATAGTCAGAGTCAGCGCAGGGCACTGCACCCTGACAACGGGGAAGGTACTGTGCCCGAGGTGCAGGACCCTAACATGGTTGGGAGGGAACGCCCAGGGACACAGCTCAGAGAGGCTGCGGCCTCAGACACAGACAACGAGAGAGAGCAGGTCCCCATCCCTGTGCCAGCTGCTGAGTTCCAGGCCGAGTTGCAGAAAGATCCCTCCTTGCAGAGACCAAGGGACCTGGCCGACCTCAGTGGAGTACAGTCCATGAGGAGAGGTTGCAAGGAGAGGTTCCTGTGGGAGAGGTGGCTCCCATCCCCAGCTCTTGTAGGGGCGTGGGGAGTGGCGGTTCCAGCGGGAACCGGGCGCTGGCTTCCCGCCCCAGTCTGTGGGGGGTCTGGGGAGTGGCGGTTCCAGCGGGTGGGGGGCACTGGCTTCCTTCCCCAGCTTCGGATGGGGACGGGGGAGTGGCAGTTTGAGTGGGGGCAGGGTGCTGGATTTCCTCTCCAGCTCTGGGAAGGGAGCGGGGAGTGGCAGTTCCAGCAGGGGAGGGGCGCTGGATTCGCTCTTTAACTCTGGGGGGCAGCGGAAAGTGGCAGTTTGAGCAGGGGCGGGGCGCTGGCTTCCCTTACCAGCTCTGGAAGGGTCCTGGGGAGTGTCGGTTCGAGCAGGGGTGGGGCGCTGGCTTCCTCCCCAGCTCTGGGAGGGGCCTGGGGAGTGGCGCTTCCTGCAGAGGTGGGGCACGGGATTCCCTCCCCATCTCTGGGAGGGGCGTGGGGGGCAGGCAGCGAGCTCCTTGCTTTGGTCGCAGCATCAGAGCCATCATGAGCCCCCTCTCCGGTGTGCAGGGGGGCAGGTACCCTGAGCCCAGCAGCCCCTCCCCCCTGCCAACTGTGTCACTTGCATTTTCACTGACCATTTCCATCCTAGCCAATTGGTTCCCTGGATTTGAATTCAAACCCTCGGCCGTTACCGGAGCAGTCCCCTCAGAGAGCCCGGGAGGGAGCCGAGCATCCCGCACTCGCTGGAACTGTCGCTCCCCAGAGACGGGGAGGGAACTCTCCCCTCGCAGAGACGGGGAGGGAACTCAGCGCCCCACCCCGCAGGAACGGCTTCTCCCCAGTTCGCTGGGGATTCTCTGCCCTGTTTTGTTTGCAGTTCACCCTGATTGAGTGACCTCAGCTGGCTCCCACGGGCAGCACCATCACACGGCCCCCACTGGAACCGCCACTCCCCTCTCCCCTCCCAGAGCTGGCGAGGGAAGCCAACACCCCTGCCCCACTCGAACTGCCACCCCCAGGCCCCTACTAGAGCTGGGGAGGGAACCCAGCCCCCAGCCCCTGCTGGAGCAGCCACTCCCCAGTCCCCTGCCAGAGCTGGAGAGAGTACACAGCGCCTCGCCCCCGCTGCAACCGCCTCTCTCCAGGACCCTCCCAGAGCTGGGGAGGGAAGCCAGCGCCCCGCCCCCACTCTTACTGCAACTTCCCAGGCCCATCCCAACCATTGGGGTGATCTGCCGAGGGATCCCTCCTTGGAGAAGCTGAGGGAACTTACTGGCCACAGCTCTGCAAACCCCCTTGGGGAAGGCTGCAGGGACAGAGTCCTGCGGGAGAAGGGATTCCTGACCGGGAATGGGCTCCCCAAGGGGAAGTAGAACTGGGGGGAATCAGGAGGCAGCCCCAGAAATCCACTGGGTTCTTCCCTTTCGAGCTGCTGGATGGGAGGAGAGTGAGGGGACCCCTGAACCTGGAAGGGGAGGATTGGGAGGAGAAGGGGGAAGACCCCCGGGGGGATCTCTTCCCTGAAGTGGGACCCAATCTCCCCATCAGGTGTTCCCTGTTCAGAGTCACTGGGAGAGCAACCCAGAACCTGGAGAGAGAGGTCAAGGACCTGCTGGCTTTAGATGCCATCCAGCCTTTCAACAGCCCATTGGCCTCACCTGTGGGGCGGATCCCCAAGGGAGACAGGATGATCTGGTTTAGTGGGGACTATTGAAAGGTTAAAGCCATCACAGTGTCCAATGCCTACCCCATCCCTAGGCCTGGGGAGATTCTAGAGAAGCTGAGGGGAATGGAGAACATGGCCCTGGCATACAATAACATGTGTGTCTTTAGCCAGACCTGGGAGGAACAGGTGTCCCAGGTGAAGAGGGGGCTGGGCTGCCTCAAGGAGGCAGGACTGATGGTAAAAGCTGAAAAGTGTAAGGTGGGGACGGCAGAGGTGTTGAATCTGGGCCAATAGGTGAGGAGCGGCTGCCCAAACCCAAAGCTGGCCAAAAGCCAAGAGGGGGGGATCTTAACCAAGAGAGCCCGAATCGCAGCCCAGAGTGCTGGGAAAAGACCTAATCTCAGTTTGAACCCCAGGGGTATTGGGCTAGCAAAAGGGTTCGGGCTGCATAATCCTTCCCACATGTGGCCTGCTAGTGCCATCAAGCACACCTGATCTAAGATCCCCCCCTGCTGATCACCGCCCCTTGCAGAGATCCACCAGCCAGCACCTCTCAGACAAAAGGATCAGGTGACCTCCTGGCCTGGGGAAAGCAACTGAGAGAGAAGGAGGGGCTGGAGGGGGTTTGGCAGTCTGGAGCTGGCTGGAGGGGGAAGGGAAGGACAGACAGGGCTCTGACTCCCCTCCCCAAATGGGGCTGTGGTGCTCCTAGCGCCCCAAGATGGACCTAACTGGGGGGGTCCTCTTGTCTAGGCCTGCAAGACCTGTCTTGGACTGTGTTCCTGGCGTCTAAATAAACCTGCTTTTCTGACTGGCTGAGAGTCTTGGTGAATCGCAGGAAAAGGGGTGCAGAGCCCCGACACCCCCACACTCCGTGACAACTGGTGGCAGCGGCGGGACTTACTGCACCCCGTGGACGGCGCTTCCTGCAGCAAGTGACGGGGGAGCAGTAAAACAAAGGGGGACTGACAAGGACTAGGTGGCTGAAGAGTGAGAGGGAGACGGGGTCAGGGGGTGATTAACCACTGGGACTGTGTGACCAGAGAGAAGGACTTTGCAGTAACAGTGTCCCCCGGGGGGATTGCAGGAGCGGTCAGAGGGGCAGAGGAGTTTGCAGCTTGACCCTGGCAGAGAGGGGGTGAACGGAAAAAGGACTGGTGCACAAGGGGTCTCCCTGGAACCAGTGGAAGCTGAGAGCACAGGCCGGCGAGTGGCCAGCAGGAAGATTTATGCTAAGCACCTTAAGAAAGACCTGGTGGAGCTGTGAAAGCAGGGGGGCTTTGCATTGGGAGGTCCTCCAAAGAACAGCTAATTGCCCAGCTGGAGGAGAAGGATCCGTCGGGTGAACGGAGCTCCGTCGATGAGGGAAGCTGCCCAGCGGATGCAGCGTGGGCCCCAGGGCCTGACATGGCTGGGAGGGGCCAGACTGCTGCCAAGGACACCCCGACATCCTGCCCACCTATACCTAGGAAAGAGGTTAGGGGAAGCCCGGTGAATACCGAGGGCACCCTGACCCCGGTGGCCGGAAGGGGATCATCCCAGCGGAGCTCCTCGTCCCTGGAATGGATGTGGCTGGAACATGACAGGGAGCTGAGACAAGAAGAGCTCAAGTAGAGGAGGCAAGGACTGAAGGAGTGGGACAACCAGCGTAAACATGAGAGGTCTGGCCAAGCAACGCCAGGGGTGCCCTGGTCGTGACCCGTAGTCAGAGTAAGCGAAGGGCACTGCACCCTGACAACACGGAAGGTACTGTGCCCGAGGTGCAGGACCCTAACCTGCTGGGGAGGGAACGCCCAGGGACACAGCTCAGAGAGGCTGCGGCCTCAGACCCAGCCGACGAGAGAGAGCAGGTCCCCATCCCTGTCCCAGCTGCTGAGTTCCAGGCCAAGTTGCAGAAAGATCCCTCCTTGCGGAGGCCAAGGGACATGGATAACCTGAGTGTGGTACAGTCCATGAGGAGAGGTTACAAGGAGAGGTTCCTATGAGAGAGGTGGCTTCCCTGCCCAGCTCTGGTAGGGGTCTGGAGAGTGGTGGTTCAAGCAGGGGTGGGGCACTGGCTTCCCTCCCCAGCTCTGGGATGGGATTCGGGAGTGGCGGTTCCAGGAAGGGCAGGGCGCTGGCTTCCCTGCCCAGCTCTGCAAGGGGCCTGGCAAGTGGCGGTTCGAGCGGGGGAGGGACATTGCCTTCCCTGCCCAGCTCTGGGAGGGGCGTGGGGTGTCGCCGCTCGAGCGGGGGCGAGACGCTGGCTTCCCTCCCCAGCTGTGGTTGGGACTTAGGGAATGGTGGTTCGAGTGGGGGCAGGCAGCGAGCTCCTTGCTTTGGTCACAGTATCAGAGCCAGCGTGAGCCCCCTCTCCGGTGTGCACGGGGGGTGGGGAGCATCTCTCCCTCCCACCCAGCCCCAGGGGGCTGGTTACAGGTAGGCAGGTAACCTGAGCCCAGCAGCCCTTCCCCCCTGCCAGCCACGTCGTTTGCATTTTTACTGACCATTTCCATCCTAGCCAATTGGTTCCCTGGATTTGAATTCAAACCCTCGGCCGTTACAGGAGCAGGGCCTGGATCCTGTGCCAAAGAGACACGCTCACCCCCCAACAGGGCCTCCCAGATGATATCCTGGAGAACCCCAACAACCAGCCAGCCAGAACCCTCCTGGGTCTGCACAGGGATCCGGGCCATAGGCAGGACGAGGGGCTTCACCCTGGGGACCTTCACCCAGGTCCCACAGCTCCTCAGCATCTGCGGCTGCACCACCACAGTTTTCTCTGTCCCAGAGTCTTGACATCCCAGGCGTGTTTCCCCACTGACCCTTGGGCAGCCCCCTATGTCTCTCTGCTCCACCATCCCCAGTCCATGGTGCTGCTGCTTCTCCTGCAGCTTTTCATCAGACTCTTGCTCTCTCTCACAATCCTCTTGCTCTCTCGGACTCTGCTCCCATCCCATCTGTCTCCGATCCCCTGATGGGGAACCCGATCGTGAAAACCATCATCTGGTTGGGGATCAGACTCTCGGGAATGCCTGGCTGCTTCTCCAGCTGCTCCCAAATCCTCTTGTAGTCCCATCTGGGTCAGGAATCTGCTCCTCAGAGGGGTCCTTCTACAACTCACGATTAACTGTGCCTTGGTGAACTTCCCCGTGCGTAACCCTCTCTTTGTGCACAGGATCACAATGTCCTTCTACAGGAGATGGTGATAGGCCATCACCTCACCGTTCCCAAGTGGCTCTGGACTCACAGGCCTGTGTGCTCTTTACTCCCCATGGTTTCCAGGAAGAACCCCGGGTGTGCCAGCCCTTCTCGTAATCACCACCTCTTTGCCAGGGTCAAGCTGCAGACTCCTCTGCCCCTGGGACTGCTCCTACAATCCCCAGAGGGACCCTGCTACTGCAAAAATCCTCTCTCCCCGGGCAGAGTGGCAAGCTCCTCTGCCCCTGAGACTGCTCACTGAAGTCCTCAAGGGGACCCCGTTACTCCAACAGTCCTTCTCGCTGGTCACACACTCCCAGAGGTTAACCGCTCCCTGAAACCATCCATCTCTGAGCCTTCAGCCCACCTGGTCCTCATTATCCCCCCTTTATTTTACTGCTACCCAGTCACTTACTTCAAGCAGCACCATTCACGGGGTGCAGTACATCCCACCTCTGCCACCAGTTGTCACGGAGTCCCCAGGCGATGCTCTGGTACTGCGCCCCACAAAGCCAATCAGGACTTTGACGAGCCTCCTCTCCCTTGGAACAGACATTTTTAGGGCAAGAAGCTCACATGTCTTCACCTCTTGGGTCTTTCCTTGGAGGATTTAGCATCCTCTGACACTCTGTGCTCTTCCCCCAGCGAGTCCGCCCAGGCAAGGTCCATTCTGGGGGGGTAACAAGGTTTTTTCCCCACTTTGAACTTTAGCGTCCAAAAAGTGGGGACCTGCATGATCACTTTTAATCTTAATTACCAGCTTAAATTTGGTACTGTGGCACCAGCCAAAAATATCGTGTTTGGCACACTTCCTGTTCCCCCAAAACATTCCCTGGGGAACCCGAGACCCAAACCCCTTGGATCTGAACACAAGGAGAAATTAGCCTTCCCCCTTCTCTTTTTTCCCCCAGACTTTCCCTTCCCTGGGTTACTCTGAGAGGCTACACTCATCCAAACTCCTTGGATCTTAAAACAAAGAGGAATTAACCTTCCCCCCCTCCTTTTCCCCCCACCAATCTCTGGTGCGTTCAGACTCAATCTCCTTGGGTCTTAAAACAAGGGGAAAAAATCAATCAGGTTCTTAAAAAAGAAAGCTTTTAATTAAAGAAAGAAAAGGTTAAAATTATCTCTGTAAAATTAGGATGGAAAATGTTTTACAGGGTATTCAGATTTATATAGCCTAGAGAGACCTCCCCCATCCCCAGCCTGTGATTCAAAGTTACAGCAAACAGAAGTAAAAATCCTTCCAGCAAAAGACACATTTACAAGTTAAGAAAACAAACATAAGACTAATCCACATTTCCTGGCTATACTTACTATTTTGAAACATGAGAGACTGATTCAGAAAGATTGGAGAAAATTGGTTGCACATCTAGTCACTCTTAGCCACAAGAGTGAACAAAGAATAAAACAAACAGAACAACAAAAACGTCCCTCCACCAAGATTTGAAAGTATGCTGTCCCCCGATCGGTCCTTTGGTCAGGTGTCAGCCAGGTTCACTGAGCTTCTTAACCCTTTACAGGTAAAAGTGACATTAACCCTTAACCCTCTGTTTATGACAGGAGGGAAGCCAGCACCCTGCCCCCACTGGAACCGCCACTCCCCAGGCCCCTCCCAGAGCTGGGAAGGGAAGCCAGCGCCCTGCACCCGCTGGAATTGCCCCTCCACTGTCCCCTTCTAGAGTTGGTTCGGGAACACAGCACCCCGCCCCCGCTAGAATGGCCACTCCCCAGTCCCCTCGCAGAGCTGGGGAGGGGAGACAGAGCCCTGCCCCTTCAGGAACAGCTGCTCCCCAGTCTCCTGGCAGAGCCGGGGAGGGAACCCAGCGCCCCTCCTCCGCAGGAACGACTGCTGCCCACTACTCTCACAGAGCTGGAGAGGGAAGGCAGCGCCCCTCCCGTGCTGGAACAGTTACTCCCCAGTCCCATCACAGAGCTGGGGTGGGAACGCAGTGCCCCGCCCCCGGAGGAACGGCCGGTCCCCAGTCCCCTGGCAGAGCTGGGGAGGGAACCCAGCGCCCTGTCCCCGCGCGAATGGCTGCTCACCAGTCCCCCCATCACAGAGCGGGGGAGGGAAGGCAGCGCCCCGCCCCTGTAGAAACACCACTGCCCAGCCCCATCACAGAGCTGGAGAGGGGAGGCAGCGCCCCGCCCCCGCAGGAACCGCCGCTCCCCAGTCCCCTCGCTGAGCTGAGGAGGAAACCCAGCCCCCACTTGAACGGCCAGTCCCCAGTCCGCTCGCAGAGCCATGGAGAGAACCCAGCGCCCTGTCCCCGCAGAAACGGACACTCCCCAGTCCCCTGGCAGAGCTGGGGAGGGAACCCAGCGTCCCGACCCCGCGGGAATGGCTGCTCACCAGTCCCCCCATCACAGAGCGGGGGAGGGAAGGCAGCGCCCCGCCCCCGCAGGAACCACCGCTCCCCAGTCCCCTCGCTGAGCTGAGGAGGAAACCCAGCGCCCGCCCCCCCACTTGAACGGCTGCTCCCCAGTCCCCTCGCAGAGCTGGAGAGGGAACCCAGCACCCCGCCCCCGCAGGAACGGCTTCTCCCCAGTACCCTCATGTGACGAACTGGGAATGTTCTTAATGTTTTCTCTGAGTACTGTGTTGGTGCCTCAGTGTCCCCATGGCAGTTCTTAAGTATCTGGCAGAGCAAAGGGCCAGTGTACCTAAGTGCCTGACACTCTGTCCCCTAGCAATTTATGGCCTGGGCCCCTCCTCTGCAAAGGTGCCAGCTGAAGGTGTTGGAGACAAAGAGATTAGGTGACCTCCTGTCCCTGAAAAGGAACTGAGCAGAGAAGAGGAGCTGGAGGGAGTTGTTAGGCTGGAGCTGGCTGAGGGCGGACATGGGGGTCTGGTCACTGCCCCTCAGAATGGACCCGGCTGAGGGGTCCGGTTCGCTGTATCTACAAGCTTTATTTTAGACCCTGTTCTTGTCATCTAATAAATCCCTGTTTTACTGGCTGGCTGAGAGTCATGTCTGACTGCAAAGTAGGAGTGCAGGGCCCTGTGGCTTCCCCAGGACCCTGCTGGGGCAGGATCACTGTGGGAAGCGCACGGAGGGGTAGAGAATGCTGAATGCTCCAAGGAGAGACCCAGGAGGTAAAGACGTGTGAGCTTCTTGCCCTGAACAAGTCTGCTCCAAGGGAGAGGAGGCTCCTCAAAGTCCTGACTGGCTTTGTGGGGAGCAGTTCCAGAGCATCACCCGGTGACTCCGTGACAACTGGTGGCAGAGTTGGGATGTACTGCACCCCGTGAATGGCGCTGCTTGCAGTAAGTGACTGGGGAGCAGTAAAACAAAGGGGGGATAATGAGGACCAGGTATGCTGAAAGCTTAGAGAGGGACCGTTTCAGGGGGCAGTTAACCTCTGGAAGTGTGTGACCAGCGAGAAGGACTGTTGGAGTAACGGGTTCCCCTTGAGGACTGCAGTGAGCAGTCTCAGGGGCGGAGGAGCTTGCCACTCTGCCCGGGGAGAGAGGATTTTTGCAGTAGCAGGGTCCCTCTGGGGATTGCAGGAGCAGTCCCAGGGGCGGAGGAGTCTGCAGCTCGACCCTGGCAAAGAAGTGGTGATCACGAGAAGGGGCTGGCACACCAGGGGTTCTTCCTGGAAACCATGGGGGAGCCAAGAGCACACAGGTCTGTGAGTCCAGAGCCACTTGGGAACGGTGAAGTGATGGCCTATCACCATCTCCTGTAGAAGGACATTGTGATCCTGTGCACAAAGAGAGGGTTACGCACGGGGAAGTTCACCAAGGCACAGTTAATAGTGCAGTTGGAGGAGGAGGACCACTCTGAGGAGCAAATTCCTCACCCAGATGGGGCTACAAGAGGATCTGGGAGCAGCTGGAGCAGCAGCCAGGCATTCCCGAGAGTCTGGTCCCCACCCAGAAGAGAGTCTTCACGATCGGGTTCCCCATCAGTGGATTGGAGACAGATGGGATTGAAGCAGATTCTGAGAGAGCGAAAGGACCTTGAGAGGGAGCAAAAGGCTAAGGAAAAGCTGCAGGAGAAGCATCAGCACCATGGACTGGTGATGGTGGAGTGGAGAGACATAGGAGGCTGCCCAAGGGTCAGTGGGGAAACACGCCTGCGGGGGCGAGACACTGGGATAGAGAGAACTGTGGTGGTGCAGCCCCAGATGCTGAGGGACTGTGGGACCTGGGTAAAGGTCCCTGAGGTTAAGCCCCTCGCCCTGCCTCTGTCCCAGATCCCTGTGCAGACCCAGGAGGGGTTGGGCTGGCTGGTCATTGGGGTTCTCCAGGATATCGGCTGGAAGGCCCTGTTGGAGGGTTACTGTCTCCCCTTGGGACAGGATCCAGGTCCCGCTCCTGTAAGGGCTGAGGGTATGAATTCAAATCCAGGGAACCAATTGGCTAGGATGGAAATGGTCAGTGAAAATGCAAATGACGTGGCTGGCAGGGGGGAGGGGCTGCAGGGCTCAGGATACCTGCCTACCTATAACCAGCCCCCTAGGGCTGAGTGGGAGGGAGAGATGCTACCCGCTCCCCTGCACACCGGAGAGGGAGCTCACGCTGGCTCTGATGCTGGGACTAGAGCAGAGAGCTCGCTGCCTGTCCCCACTGGGACAGCAAGGGCAGCGCTGAGCACAAGGGGAGCTGAGACCCCAGCTGAGTGCAGGGACACCCAGGCAGGGCAGGTTGGCTGCCAACCAGGTTTGCCTGGTCCAGACATGCTGCTGGGAAGTGATTACACAGCAGAGAGCGAGCTATCAGGGACAAGGCTCAGGGGGACTGTAACCCCAGGCCCAGCCAGTGAGAGGGAGCAGGTCCCACTCCCTGCCCCAGCAGCTGAATCCCAGACTGAGCTGCAGAGGGATCCCTCCTTGGAGAAGCTAAGGGAACTTGCTGGCCACAGTGCTGCAAGCCCCCTTGGGGAAGGCTGCAGGGACAGAGTCCTGTGGGTGAAGGGATTCCTGTACTGGGAATGGGCTCCCCAGGGGGAAGTAGAACTGGGGGGAATCAGGAGGCAGCCCCAGAAATCCACTGGGTTCTTCCCTCTCAAGCTGCTGAATGGGAGAATAGTGAGGGGAACCCTGGACCTAGAAGGGGAGGATTGGGAGGAGAAGGGGGAAGACCCCCTAGTGGATCTCTTCCCTGAAGTGGGAGCCAATCTCCCCATCAGGTGTTCCCCTTTTAAAGTCACTGAAAAAGCAACCCAGATCCTGGAAAAAGAGGTAAAAAAGATCCAGGCTTTAGATGGGATCCAGCTGTTTTACAGCCCATGGGCCTCACCAGTGGGGCTGATCCCCAAGGGAGACAAAATAATCTGGTTTTATGGGGGCTATGAGAAGCTTAAAGCCATCACAGTGTCCGATGCCGACCCCATGCCTAAGCCTCGGGAGATTTTAGACAAGCAGAGGGTGATGAAGAACTTGGCCCTGGCAGACACTGATAACATGTGCATCTTTAGCCAAACCTGGAAGGAACAGATGTCCCAGGTGAAGAGGGGGCTGGGCTGCCTCAAGGAGGTGGGACTGACGGTAAAAGCTGGAAAGTGTAAGGTGGGAACGGCAGAGGTGTTGTATCTGGGCCACAAGGTGGAAAGCGGCTGCCCAAGCCCAGAGCTGGCCAAGGCAAAGATGGGAGCTCTTAACCAAGAGAGCCCGAATCGCAGCCCAGAGTGCGGGGAGAAAACACTGTCCCAGATTGAACCCCAGGGGTATTGGGGTAGCAAAATGGTTCAAGCCGCATAAACCTTCCCGCATGCAGCCTGCGAGTGCCATCAAGCACACTCAACCCAAGGGAGGGCGTGAGACTGAACTGTCCTGGTGTAACTCACACCGAGGAATGGGAGAGATGCTGGGGCATCCATGGGAACGTTGGTGAGTTCAAACTTCCCCAGGTCACTGGCTGGAGTGATCTGGCTCAGTTCGGTTTCAAAGGGGGGAGAGATGTGACGAACTGGGTATGTTCTTAATGTTTTCTCTGGTGCCTCAGTGTCCCCTAGGCAGTTCTTAAGTATCTGGCAGAGCAAAGGGCCAGTGCACCTAAATGCCTGACCCTCTGTCTCCTAGCAACTTATGGCCTGGGCCTCTCCCCTGCAAACGTGTCAACTGAAGGAGTTGGAGACAAAGAGATCAGGTGACCTCCTGGCCCGAAAAAGGAACTGAGCAGAGAAGAGGGGCTGGAGGGGGTTGTTATAGATTCATAGATTCATAGATTCTAGGGTCAGAAGGGACCAATGTGATCATCTAGTCCGATCCCCTGCACAAAGCAGGCCACAGAACCCTTCCCATCTACTTCTATAACAAACTCCTAACCTATGCCTGAGTTATTGGAGTCTTCAAATTGTGGTCTGAAGACCTCAAGCTGCAGAGAATCCACCAGCAAGTGACCCATGCCCCACACTGCAGGGGAAGGTGAAAAACCTCCAGGGCCTCTGCCAATCTGCCCTGGAGGAAAATTCCTTCCCGACCCCAAATATGGCGATCAGCTAAACCCTGAGCATGTGGACAAGACTCACCAGCCAGCACTCAGGAAAGAATTCTCTGCAGTAACTCAGATCCCATCCCATCACCAACCACTGGGCATACTTATCTGGCGATAATCAAAGATCAGTTGCCAAAATTAGGCTCTCCCATCATACCATCCCTTCCATAAACTTATCAAGCTTAATCTTAAAGCCAGATATGTCTTTTGCCCCCACTACTCCCCTTGGAAGGCTGTTCCAGAACTTCACTCCTCTAATGGTTAGAAACCTTCGTCTAATTTCAAGTCTAAACTTCCTAGTGTCCAATTTATACCATTCGTTCTTCTGTCTACATTGGTACTAAGCTTAAATAATTTATCTCCCTCCCTAATATTAATCCCTCTGATATATTTATAAAGAGCAAGCATATCCCCCCTCAGCCTTCTTTTGGCTAGACTAAACAAGCCAAGCTCTTTGAGTCTCCTTTCATATGACAGGTTTTCCATTCCTCGGATCATCCTAGTAGCTCGTCTCTGAACCTGTTCCAGTGTGAATTCATCCTTCTTAAACATGGGAGACCAGAACTGCACACAGTATTTCAGTTGGGGTCTCACCAGCACCTTATATAACGTTACTAACACCTCCTTTACTTTGCTGGAAATACCTCGCCTGATGCATCCTAAAACCGCATTAGCTTTTTTAACGGCCATATCACATTGGCGGCTCATAGTCATCCTGTGATCTACCAATACCCCAAGGTCCTTCTCCTCCTCTGTTGCTTCCAACTGATGCATCCCCAATCTATATCTAAAGTTCTTATTATTAATCCCTAAGTGCATGACCTTGCACTTTTCACTATTAAATTTCATCCTATTACTAGTACTCCAGTTTACAAGGTCATCCAGATCTTCCTGTATGATATCCCGGTCCTTCTCCGTGTTAGCAATACCCCCCAACTTCGTGTTATCCACGAACTTTATTAGCACATACCCGCTTTTTGTGCCGAGGTCGGTAATAAAAAGGTTAAATAAGATTGGTCCCAGAACCGATCCTTGAGGAACTCCACTAGTAACCTCCTTCCAGCCTGACAGTTCACCCTTCAGTATGACCCGTTGTAGTCTCCCATTTAACCAGTTCCTTATCCACCTTTCAATTCTCATATTGATCCCCATCTTTTCCAATTTGACTAATAATTCCGCATGTGGAACCGTATCAAATGCCTTACTGAAATGGAGGTAAATTAGGTCTACCGCATTTCCTTTGTCTAAATAGTCTGTCACCTTCTCAACGAAGGAGATCAGGTTGGTTTGGCACGATCTACCTTTAGTAAAACCATGTTGTACTTTGTCCCAATTACCATTGACCTCAATGTCCTTAACTACTTTCTCCTTCAGATTTTTTTCCAAGACCTTACATACTACAGATGTCAAACTAACAGGCCTATAGTTACTCGGATCACTCTTTCTCTTTCTGTTAGGCTGGAGCTGGCTGAGGGAGGACGTGGGGGTCTGGTTCACTGCCCCCCAGGATGGACCTGGCCGAGGGGTTCGGTTTGCAGTACTTACAAGCTTTATTTTAGACCATGTTCCTGTCATCAAATAAACCCCTGTTTTACTGGCTGGCTGAGAGTCACATCTGACTGCGAAGTGGGGGTGCAGGACCCTGTGGCTTCCTCGGGACCCTGCTGTGGGGGACTCGCTGTGGGAAGCGCACGGAGGGGCAGAGGATGCTGAACGCTCCAAGGAGAGACAAAGGAGGTAAAGACGTGAGCTTCTTGCCCTGAACAAGTCTGCTCCAAGGGAGAGGAGGCTTCCCAAAGTCCTGCCTGGCTTTGTGGGGAGCAGTTCCAGAGCATCGCCCGGGGACTCCGTGAAACCTCGCAGAGCTGGGGAGAGAAGGTAGCGCCTCTCCCCCGCTTTAACGGCCGCTCCCCAGTCCCCTGGTAGAGCTAGGAAGGGAACCCAGCACCCCAACTTCGCTTGAACGGCCACACCCCAGTCACCTCGCAGAGCTGGGGAGAGGAGACAACGCCCCGCCCCCACTGGAACGGCCGCTCCCCAATCTCCTCACAGAGCTGGGGAGGGAAGGCAGCGCCCCGCCCCCGCAGGAATGGCCGCTCCCCAGTCCCCTCACAGAGCCGGGGAGGGATGATAGCGCCCCTCTCCCACTGGAACTGGAACTCCCCAGTCCCCTCGCAGTGCTGGGGAGGGAACACAACACCCCGCCCCCGCTCAAACGGCCGCTCTCTTGTCTTTTGGCAGAGCTGGGGAGGGAATCCAGCACCCTGCCCCCGCAGGAACGGCCGCTCCCCATTCCCCTCGCAGAGCTGGGGAGGGAATCTAGCGCCCCACCCCTGCTGGAGCTGCCGCTTCCTAGTCTGTGCAGAGGCAGGGAGGAAATTCAGCACGCCGCCCCAGCAGGAACGGCGGCTCCCCAGTCCCCTGGCAGAGCAGGGGCGGGAAGGCACTGCCCCGCACCCTCTGGACCAGCCACTTCCCAGTCTGCTGGAATAGATGGGAGGGGAACCCAGCGCACCTCCTCCACTGGAACGGAGGCTCCCCAGTCCCCTCCCAGAGCCTGAGAGGGAAGGTAGCCCCCACCCCCGCTGGAACGGCCTCTCCTCATTCCCCTTGCAGAGCCGGGGAGGAAATCCAGTGCCCCGCCCCCACTGGAACAGTCGCTCCCTAGTCCCCTGGCAGAGCTGAGGAGTAAAGGCAGCTCCCCACCCCCGCAGGAACGACCATTCCAAAATCCCCTCACAGGGCTGGGGAGGGATTCCAGCGCCCCGCCCCCGCAGGAACGGCGGCTGCCCAGTCCCCTGGCAGAGCTGGGGAGGGAACCCAGCACCCCGCCCCCGTGGGAAAGGCCGCTCCCCGGTTCCCTCTCAGAACTAGGGAGTGTTGGTGTCACTAGGCATAACCCTAGGTAACTCGGGTGGGTGGAAGGCCAGGAGTGTCGATGAAGCCCTCCTGTTCTAGGCCAAAGCGAACCAAAGCCCCTCCATGTTGAACTCTGCTTGACCTAGAAAGCTATCAGTTGCAGCACAGGTCAAACCGGTCTGAAGCAGTAGTGATAAGGCCTCCGTGTTGAAGGACAAGATAACTGGCAGAAGGAAAACTTACTAACGAGCTGTCGCAGCCAAGGTTACTTAATGCACCTGAGCTTACCTACAGGGAAAGGAGGGGGAGAAAAGAAAAAGAATTTAAAAAGGGAATAGCCGCTTATGTGTGTGTGCAGGATTTGAGATTGTATTCTCCCTTGCACCTTATTTGAGCTCAAATAAACTTGTGCTTTGCTTCTCCACCCTGGTGTTTTTATTCGAGCTGAGCACACTGGGCCACGAACCACTGTTGCTTGGCCTCGGGCACTGTCTGTACCAGCAACAGAAGGGAAGGCAGCGCCCCATCCCCACTGGAACGGGCACTCCCCAGTTCCCTTGCAGAGCCGGGGAGGGAAGGCAGCACCCCTCCTCTAAACAAAAGGCCGCTCCCCAGTCCCCTCGCAGACCTTGGGAGGGAACCCAGCACCCTGCCCCCCTGGAGCGGACGCTCCCCAGTTCCCTCGCAGAGCTGGGGAGGGAACCCAGTGTCCCGCCTCCGCTAGAATGGCTGCTCCAAAGTCCCCTCGCAGAGCTGCTCAGGGAAGGCAGCACCCTGCCCCCACAGGAACGGCTGCACCCCAGTCCCCTCGCAGAGCCGGCGAGGGAACCCAGCGACCCGCCTCCGTGGCAATGGCCGCTCCCCATTCACCTTGCAGAGCTGGGGAGGGAAGGCAGAGCCCTGCCCCCTCCCCAATGGCCATCGGCCAGGTTCCTCGCAGAGCTGGGGATGGAAGGCAGCGCCCTGCCCCCTCCCCAATGGCCATCGGTCAGTTTCCTCGCAGAGCTGGGGAGGGGGGGCAGAGCCCTGCCCCCTCCCCAATGGCCATCGGCCAGGTTCCTCGCAGAGCTGGGGACGGAAGGCAGCGCCCTGCCCCCTCCCCAATGGCCATCGGCCAGGTTCCTCGCAGAGCTGGGGAGGGAAGGCAGAGCCCTGCCCCCTCCCCAATGGCCATCGGCCAGGTTCCTTGCAGAGCTGGGGACGGAAGGCAGCGCCCCGCCCCCTCTGGAACGGCTGCTGCCCTGTCCTCTCACAGGCTGGGGAGGGGGGGCAGCGCCCCGTCCCCGCTGGAACGGCTGCTGCCCTGTCCTCTCACAGGCTGGGGAGGGGGGGCAGCGCCCCGCCCCCGCTGGAACGGCTGCTGCCCAGGCCCCTCTCACAGCCAGGGAGAGAAGTCAGCGCCCCTCCCCCGTTCGAATAGCCAATCCACAGGCCCCTCCCAGAGCTAGCAAGAGAAGCCAGTATCCTGCCACTGCTCAAACTGCCACTGCCCAGGCCCCTTCCAGAGCAGGGGAGGGGAGCCGGTTCCTCACCCCCTCTGGTACCTCCGCTCCCCAGGCCCTTCAAGGAGCTAGGGAGGGAACCCAGAGCCCAGCCCCCGCTTGAACTGCCACTCCCCACTCCCCTCCCGGAGCTGCAGAGGGAAGCCAGCGCCCCACCTGTGTTGTTATGAGTATAATATAATATCTCAGTGAAAGGTGATAGGGCCAGAAAGAGTTAATTAACTCACCTCACCGACTGACCTGACCCATGGGTGAACCTTAAGGACTGGTTAGCAAGATATATAAATGAATAAAGCTTTCAAATGCAAGTCTGCATTGTTGGACGTAGAAGGGTAGAGGTTTGCTCAGGTCTTGGGATGTCAGCAAACAGGTCTTGTCTATTGCTCTAGTTTTAATTCAAAGATCAAAAAAAGGGAGTATTAGCATTTAAGATCATACTAGAGTGAAATAGTTTTATTGTCTATATGTCTCTTTGAACGTTATGGTAACCTGTATCTCAACTGTTTAATGGATAAATTACTCTGTGCTAATGGCCAGGATGTTTGGGAGAAAGAGTTAAGCCTATTGTTTTCTCAGGCTGAAAGGCTGCGGGAAATGTATAAGAAGCCTGGGACACGATCCTTCTTCATCTCAGATCTGCTTTGGGTTTCAAGAGGGGGAAACTTTGAGCCACAAGGATTGAGATCCCCAGTCGTTGACTGGAGCCACCCTGAATCTGGAAATTGGACTATAACGTAGGGACTATTTCTAAAAGGACTTTTGGCAATTACAAGCTCACCTTTACTATGTATCTAAATCTCAAGAATTGAATTCAAGTCTGTCTGTATATGGATCTTTTAACCAACACTCTCTCTCTTTTCTTTACTAATAAATTTTAGCTTAGTTAATAAATATTGGCTATAAGCGTGTATTTTGGGTAAGATCTAAGTTGTAATTGGACCTGGGTATGTGGCTGATCCTTTGGGATTGGAAGAACCTTTTCTTTTATATTATGAAGTAAGATTTTCAGGAATCATCATCATATGTTTGACAGGTGTGTCTGGACGGAGGCCTAAGACTTGGCACTTTAAGGGAACTGCATGGTTTGGACTTCTAAGTGACCAGTGAGGTACTATAGAAGCTCTTTTGTGCTGGTTGGTAAATCTAAGTATTGAACTAACCACCAGCATTTGGGGTTTGTCTGTCCTGTTTTGTTTGCAGTTCACCCTGATTGAGTGACCTCAGCTAGCTCCCACGAGCAGCACCGTCACAGTGGCGTAGACGTGCAAGGATCCACAGAACCAGGTCAATTAGGCTTTGGGTCAGAATCCCACGCTATCCAAATTTGAGATTTGGGATTGAGAATTTGGTTGATTAAAGATCAGTGACCAAGAGACAGAAGGCATCAGCAAAAGCAATGAAACTGCAAGCCCTGATGGACAGCCTGCAGTTTGAACATGAGCAAAAACTGGCAGAAATTCGAATGAGAGAGAAGCAAGCCTTGGCCCAGCTGGAGGAAGAAGCTGCTGAAAGAAAGGAGGAGGCTGATGAGAGAGAAGAGAAAGCTCGTAAGGGGCGTCTGGAATTACTGGCTGCTGAGGAGAAAGCTCGACAGAGGCAACACAAGCTGGAACAGGAGACTCACAAGATGCAACAAGAAACTGCCAGACTTGAGCTCCAAGTCAAAGAAGCAAGGAAAGAACAGCAGAAACTGTATCCTCTTGAAAATCCAGCTTATAACTATGTTGATATGTGGTATTACTCAGAGCAGTTTTCTGTGTTTAACCAGTTTTGCTATAGTCAGGGAGAGGAGGAGTCTAACCTGGTGGGTAATAGCTGTTTGTCTGTTCAAGAAAGCAGTGTGTCTGGGAATGAAGTTTCTGAAAGTCTGTCTAATGTCTCAGAAGTGAATCTGGAGTTAGGCCATGGCTACACTTACAGTTTTGCAGCGCTGGTAGTTACAGCTGTGTTCGTACAGCTGTGTAGGGCCAGCGCTGCAGTGTGGCCACACTGACAGCTACCAGCGCTACAGTGTGGCCACATTTACAGCGCTTGCAGCGCTGTTGGGAGTGGTGCATTGTGGGCAGCTATCCCACAGAACACTTCATCCCATTTTTGCGCTGTGGCTTGTGGGAAGGGGAAGGAAGTGTGCTGGTCTTTCCGTTTCCTGTTCCAACAACCCGTGGTGCTTTGCTACACATTCCGAGCAGTTTGGCGGCATAGTGAGTCTGCAGCGCGATTTCTGAGATTTCTGTTACAAATGGAGCCTGAGCTGCTGAGGACCTTGCTGATGAATGTTACCAGCACATCACGCATGGCAGTGGAGCTATTCCTTCAGCTGCAAAGTGACAGTGAGGAGTCAGACGATGACATTGAAATGCCTGACGCTCAAGACACTCAATTGCTTGTGGCAGTAACAGACGTGCTTAGCACCGTGGAACAGCGCCTTTGGGCTCGGGAAACCAGCACTCAGTGGTGGGATCACATCGTCCTGCAAGCGTGGGATGACGAGCAGTGGCTGCAGAACTTTCAGATGAGAAAAGCCACTTTCATGGGACTGTGTGCTGAGCTCGCCCCTACCCTGCAGCGCAGGGACACGAGATTGAGAGCTGCCCTGCCAGTGGAGAAGCGGGTGGCTATTGCAATCTGGAAGCTGGCAACTCCAGACAGCTACCGATCGGTGGCGAACCAGTTTGGAGTGGGAAAGTCGACCGCTGGAATAGTGTTGATGCAAGTTTGCACAGCCATTAATCGCACCCTGCTAAGAAGAACTGTGACTCTGGGGAACGTGCAGGACATTGTGGATGGCTTTGCAGAAATGGGTTTCCCTAACTGTGGAGGGGCAATAGATGGGACGCATATTCCTATTCTGTCCCCACCCCACCTGGCATCAGAGTACGTGAATCGCAAGGGGTATTTCTCCATGGTTCTGCAAGCGCTTGTGGATCACCATGGGCGTTTCACTGACATTTACTCAGGATGGCCTGGAAAGGTGCATGATGCATGCATCTTTCGGAACAGTGCCCTGTTCAGGAAGCTGAGGGCCGGGACTTTTTTCCCAGACCGCAAGATCACAGTAGGGGACGTCGAAATGCTCACTGTGATCCTTGGAGACCCCGCTTACCCCTTAATGCCATGGCTCATGAAACCGTAAACAGGGAAGCTTGACAGGAGCAAGGACCGGTTCAACTACAGGCTGAGCCGGTGCAGAATGACTGTGGAGCGTGCTTTTGGCCATTTGAAAGGGCGCTGGAGGTGTCTTTATGGGAAGCTAGATTTGAGGGAAAGCAGCATCTCCACTATTATATCCGCGTGCTGTACCCTCCATAATATTTGTGAAGGGAAGGGTGAAAGATTCAGTGAGGAATGGACCTCCGAGGTTCGATGCCTAGAGGATGAATTTGCACAGCCAGAGAGCAGGGCTACTAGAGAGGCCCAGGAAAGGGCTTCAAGGATTAGGGATGCCTTAAGGGAGCAATTTGATGCTGAGAGCCAACAGTAATGTTTGGTGCCTTTGCTGTGCTCCTTTCTACCTTGGGGTACAATGTTTACCACTTCCTGCAATAATAAAATGTATTGTAAAAGCCATAAAATCCTTTATTCAAAGTACAGTACATAAAAGGCCAGGGGGGTGAGGGTGGTGGACTGTACATTCAGAGGTTTGAATATGTCCTGTTTGGATTGCTGTTCAATGTCTGCTGCACTTCAGGATTACTATGCTGCAGGGTAATGGGGGTGGAGTGCACAGGGTAAGAATTGTAGTTATCAGGGCTGGAAGGTGATGGTACAGGTGTTGGGGGCAGCTGGGGGTAATAAGAAACTTGCTGCTGGAGAAAGGTGTTTTGTGCAAATACTGGGGAACAAGAAAGAGAGCTTTGGGAGGGGTGTGAGTTACCACGGTACAGATCTGCCTGCATGGCTACGAGAGACTCAAAAGTGTCAGTTTGGCAAGGCAGGAGGCTTATCATGTGCTTTGAGGTTTTTTTGGCAGCCAATTCCTTTCTCCTGCTTTCTGTTTGCCTCCACTCATACATTTTCTCTCTCCATTCCTGCATCTTCCTACTTTCTCTGTTGTAGTGATTCATTACTGCTTTAATCAACTCCTCTTTTGATTTTCTTGGATTTTTTCTCAAGTTCTGCAAGCGACATGAGGGCGGTGATCCGGCTGCATTAGTCAAGGTCACTAAAAAAAACATAGATAGAAACATGTAATACACAGAGGCTACATTGTTTATTATCACACACTGAAGGAGTTTTTAGACTTTTTGTAGCATCATTCCCACATACCTAACATAACACAGAGAGGCCAGGGAAGTGAAGGCATGTCGAGCAATGGGGTGAGAGTTTCTGCCCCGACTTCACCTGGGAGGGGGAACTGACTGATGGCTCACTGGGGTTTATCTGCACTGGGTACAGGAGGTAGCTGGTGGCCTGCACAGGGGACAGTAGGGAACATGAAGGTGGCGAGCTGCTGGCGGGGGGGGGGGCGGTCCGCGGAACTGACGGCCTGCTGCTGAGGGGGGGAAACCACCGCTGGGCTGGCTGCCTGCTGAAAAGGGTGGAGGGGAGACCGGAGCACACCGCGGGGCTGGCTGCCTGCTGGAAAGGAGTGGGGGAGACCGGAGTGCACCACGGGGCTGGCTGCCTGCTGGAAAGGAGTGGGGGGAGACCGGAGCGCACCGCGGGGCTGAGGGGGGGGACCGCGAACCTGGCGCCCTGCACTCAAGTATCCCTAAATTCTCAACAGGGTTTCCTACTGTCAGATATATCACTGCTCCGTGTTACCTGGGAAGAGAGGGAGGGTCTTCTACAGCAATGTGGATACCGCCCTGGCCCCTATGCAGCTTGCCTGTGTGCAGCCATGGTCCCCCCACCCCTTGCTGCACAATGGATCGGACGAGTTAGCCTGACCGGGACAAGGACCACGGTGGCTCTCCCTATAAACTTACGAAAGCACATTGCCCACGCTCTGGCTGCAACTTTTCAAGAGATTACCAAGGCTAATTACAGAGACGTGATAGAGCAAATCAATGAGCTATTCCACGTTTAGGCATGCATGCAGGCAGCCATAACCCAAACCCTCCTCTCACAAAACATAAAAATCTACTTACTCCGAGCACGATCCTCAGTTTCTTCCTCACCAGCAACTTCCAGCTGCTGCGACTGGCTAGCCTCCTCCTGGCTTGAGAAGAGCTCCTGGCTGCATGCCTCCTGGGACTCCGGGGTGTCTCCCTCCACCCCAGTAGCCTCACTGTCGGCTTCCTCTACACCCTCCCCCACTTCTCCCTGCTCTGAACTCTCCATCGTGCTCCTAGGATTGGCAGTGGGGTCACACCCAAGTATGGCATCCAGCTCCTTGTAAAAACGGCAGGTTGTGGGGGCAGCTCCTGAGCAGCGATTTCTCTCACGGGCTTTGCAGTAAGCACTCCGCAGCTCTTTTATTTTTACCCTGCATTGCAACGCGTCCCGTTCATGGCCCCTTCTCAGCAAGGACTGCGATATCTGCCCATAGGTATCATAATTTCTTCTTCTGGAGCGCAGCTGTGCTTGCACAGCTTCCTCACCCCAAACACTGATGAGGTCCTGCAGCTCTGCCTTGCTCCATGCTGGGGCTCGTCTGGGGCGTGGAGGCATGGTCACTGATTGATTGAATGATTGATTGCACTCCACAACTGGCTGAGCAAACAGGAAGGGGATTTTTTAAATTCCCGGGGCATTTAAAGGTGGGGTCAGCAGAGCCTAGGGCAGTGGAGTGTGCATGATTACCAGAGAGGCTTCTAAGGAATGCTGAGATACCTCCTTATACCCCGGAGGTCAATAAAAGCGCTGGTGGGTGTCCACGCTTGCTGACAAGTGCTGGTGATCCAGTGCTGGAATCCCTACACCTGAGGCTCGACTGGGTGTACAGCCAGCGCTGCAACCAGGGAGTTGCAGCGCTGGCCGTGCTTTGCAAGTGTGGCCACATCCTAAGTTGCAGCGCTGTAACCCCCTCACCAGCACTGCAACTCTCTAGTGTAGCCATGTAGATCAAGAGCAAAATGATCTCATTGGGGAGGAAAATATTTCTCAGGAGCAGATTCAAGTAAATGGTCAGATGAAAGCCCTAACTGAGGAAGGAAAGGGTAGATGGGTAATGGATTGGTGGCTAGTGGAGCTTGTAAAAGTGAACCTGAAATGGGTAACTGTGATTTGCCGGAAGTAGCTCAGTGTAGTGAAAAAAGCAGCAGCTTATCTGTTGGAAGTGGCAATGTGCCTGGTAGAGAAGGTTTGGAGGAGCCTAGTCATCCTTGTGAGCTGATGGCTTTATCTGGTCAGCAGTTTGGGAAGGCAGAAATAGTGGAAAATGAGTGTCCCTATCCCTAACCTTTTTCCTGTGTGGAAAAATATGAAAGTGAAGAAAACATGCCTGTATCTGTCAGGGGTATTGACTTGCCTATGGAGGAAGCTACCTCAGTTTCCAAGCAGCTGTCTGTAAACAGCCTTGTGTGCTGGGACAAGGGAAAGGAAATCCCAAGCTGTGTGTCTGGTGAAGGAGAATGTGTCTCCGGGTACGTCCAGACTACCCCGCCGTATCGGCGGGTTAAAATCGATTGCTCGGGGATCGATATATCGCGTCTAATCTAGATGCGATATATCGATCCCCGAGTGCGCTTATATCGATTCCAGAACTCCACCAACCCCAACGGAGTTCTGGAATCAACACGGAGAGCCGTGGACATCGATCCCGCGCTGTCTGGACGGGTGAGTAATTCGATCTTAGATATTCGACTTCAGTTACGTTATTCACATAGCTGAAGTTGCATATCTAAGATCGATTTCCCCCCCCTAGTCTGGACGAGCCCTCCGGCTCTTCTGTGTCTGTGGAGCAGACAGAAGGTGCCTTTCAGCCTGTGATGGTTGAGGGTAATTCAGTTGTCTCGGATTTGGTTGTAAATACAGCTAAAGCCCAGGAAGGGAATGGTCCTAAGTTTGTGTCTGCTGGGGAGAAGGCCCTGTAACTAGGTTGCATCCAGTTAATGTCTTAGCCAAATCCCAGAGACCAGACAATTCTGGTGCTTGTAGTTTGCCAGTTGCTAATGTGTGGTTGGAAAAGGATGTAGCAACTCTGTCTAATCAGGGAGATACCCTAGCCAGGGCACAAGGAGAGCAAAAAGATTATTTAATTGTGTTACCTACTGACAGTTTGACAACTTGTAGCAAGAAGGAAAAGATTCCTGAGCTTGTTCATGGCCAAGGGAAGGAGAATGCTTCTAACCTGTTATCTAGAAAATCTATAAGTTTGTCTGAAAAGGAATTGTGTAGGAATCTGCCTGATGGGTCAAAGGTGATTCTGGATGTAAGTGAAACCCAGTAAGAGTCTGTGGGGGCTCAAGAAAGTGTTCCTTTAGAGCAAGCCCTGGGTGAAGCAGGGAAGGGCAGAGTTTCTGTGAGAGGTGAATTGCTGCTTAGAGAAGCTGCTAAGGAAAGAAATCCTCATGGTAATCTGTGCAAGCAGTTTGGTACAACTAAAGGGTGTGGAAGTGATTTAATCAAGGAAATTTCAGTTCCTAACAGACAGAAATTTTCTATTGTAAATGGATCCACTGACTTTCCTTTTGGAAAATCCAGTGTGAATGGCTTTGAGACTGTCTCTGATGAAGTAAAAGTTGTTAAGGAATTTAAACAGCCCTATTACCAAGTGCCAAGGGTCTGAGGAGAAATTTGGTTACTGGTGTTTCAGAGCAGAACAGTTTTATGGCCAAATGCTTGAGGATGCAGGGGAGAGCAAGCAGACTCTCACCCTCCGACTATTTGAATTTGTGTGGTATCTCTGTAAAACAGGGTCCAGCCTTGGAATGGGTAGCAGCTGAAAATCTAAAAGCTAGTGTCTGTGTTGATGCAAATTACCTGACTGGGAGGGAGAAGAAAGACTTGCTAATAGCTGTTAGCGCAGAAAGCCCACCCCTTAAGCCAGTGAATTCTATTAAGCAAGAGAAATCAGGGTGTGATCCTACAGAAGGAGGAGGAAAGAGAAAACTGAATTTTGCAAAGGGAAGCCGCAGGTTAACCCTAAAATGTCAAAACCCCAATGGTATTGAGCCAAAGGTATGGCATGACAAACATAATTATAGATGGACACTTGCAATGAATTTGTTGTTATTGCTAATGGTAAATTTTGTAACTAGTGTAATGCTATTACCAACAACTGTAAAAATGTACAATGTGCCTAATCTTTTGGAAAATCCCTTGAACATGTTAACAGAAATATATGAGAACACACTTTATGTTAAAAGGCCTTGTTATACTGATGTTTCACTGCTAGTGCCTGTAAACAGTCTTGGAACTTTTCACAGAAGAAAAGACATTCCAGACCTGATGTGCAGTATGAAAAGGGAAACTGAGGCACACTACCATATTGCTTTCATGACTAAATGCCAAGATTCCTACACTGTGAACAACATTAATATCTATATTGATTTAATGTTAATTGAGTTCCAAACGTTTGCCAGAGCTTGTATAGATAAAATAGCTAGTTTCTTTAGCTCTTGGCAAGATCATATGAAACATACAGGAATCCTGCTGCGAGAGCAGATCCAATCCACTATTGTTCTAACCAAGTTTGGCCTTAAGTTTGTAAAGAGATTCAATCATGTTATTGAACATGAATTTGGTAAAACATTTCTGTTACACACTAATATGGCTTCTAACCCAGTACAAGCTGTAATAAAACCAAACCCAGGATGCAGAGCTTTTGGGATACAGTCAGTGATGTTAGTGTCATCCCTTCCTGCATCAATTTTGCATTGAGGGTGTGATGTTATGAGTATAATATAATACGTCACTGAAAGGTGACAGGGCCAGAAAGAGTTAATTAACTCACCTCACCGACTGACCTAACCCATGGGTGAACCTTAAGGACTGGTTAGCAAGATATGTAAATGAACAGAGCTTTCAAATGCAAGTCTGCATTGTTAGAGGTAGAAGGGGAGATGTTTGCTCAGGTCTTGTGATGTCAGCAAACAGGTCTTGTCTATTGCTATAGTTTTAATTCAAATATCAAAAAAGGAATATTAGCATTTAAAATGATACTTGAGTGAAATAGTATTATTGTCTATATGTCTCTCTGAAGGTTATGGTCATCTGTATCTGAACTGTTTAATGGATAAATTATTCTGTGCTAATTGCCAGGATGTTTGGGAGAAGGAGTTAAGCCTACTGTTTTCTCAGGCCAAAAGGCTGCTGGAAATGTATAAGAAGCCTGGGATACGATCCTTCTTCATCTCAGATCTGCTTTGGGTTTCAAGAGGGGGAAACTTTAAACCACAAGGATTGAGATCCCCAGTCACTGACTGGAGTCACCCTGAATATGGACATTGGATTATAACCTATGGACTATTTCTAAAAGGACTTTTGGCAACTACAAGCTCATCTCTACTTTGTATCTGAACCTCAAAAATTGAATTCAAGTCTGTATGTGTATTGATCCTTTAACCAACACTCTCTCTTTTCTTTTCTAATAAATTTTAGCTGAGTTAATAACAATTGGCTATAGCGTGTATTTTGGGTAAGATCAATGTTATAATTGGACCTGGGTATGTTGCTGATCCTTTGGGATTGGAAGAACCTTTTCTTTTATATGATGAAGTAAAATTTTCAGGAAACATCACCATATCTGACAGGTGTGTCTGGACGGAGGCCTAAGGCTGGGCACTTTAAGGGAACTGCGTGGTTTAATCTTCTAAGTAACCAGTGAGGTACTGTAGAAGCTGTTTTGTGCTGGTTTGGTAAATCTAAGTATTTAAATAAACACCAGCGTTTCGGGTTTGTCTGCCCCATTTTGTTTGCAGTTCACCCTGATTGAGTGACCTCAGCTGGCTCCCACGGGCAGCACTGTCACACCCACCAGCACAGGAAAGGCCGCTCCCCAGTCCCTCCCCAGCTCTGTGAGGGAAGGCAGCGCCAAGCCCCCGCAGGAACGGCCGCTCCCCACTCTCCTCGCAGAGCTGGGAGAGAACCCAGTGCCCCGCCCCCGCAGGAACGGCCGCTCCCCAGTCCCCTGGCAGAGCTGGGGAGGGAAGGCAGCGCCCTCCCCCCACTGGAACGGCCACTCCCTACTCCCCTCGCAGAGCTGGAAGGGAACCCAGTGCCCCGCCCCCGCTGGAACAGCCACTCCCCAGTCCCATTGCAGAGCTGGGGAAGGAAAGCAGGGCCCCGCACCTGCTGGAATGACGGCCCCTCAGTCCACTCACAGATGTGGGGAGGGACGGCAGAGCACTGCCCCTGCTGGAACAGCAGCTCCTCAGTCCCCTCGAAGTGGAGAAAAAAAAGCCTTTCATTTCTTTCATGTATTATTTACTTTCCATAACTATATAAATAATACAATTAAATATTATGTACATTGCATCACATATGCTGTTGATTGCTTATTAATGACCGCCATTTCACATGTGTGGGTCCCTGCCACTCCCTGCGGGTGTGCACATGTGTGGGTCCCAGCTACTCGCTCCCTCCCTCATTGAAGCAGGTATGTAGGGTTTCTGCCCTGGAACTGCAGGGCAGCAGTGGACATGGGGCTGGTTGGAGGCAGGGTCTAGCTGCAGGCAGGGCAAGGGGTGCAGGGCTGGCTGGAGATGGGGGTGTGGGGTGGGCTGGCTTCAGGCAGGGCCGCAGGGGGATGCAGCAGGGGTTGGGAGGGCTGGAGACAGTGGAGTGCAGAACTGGCTGGCTTCAGGCAGGGGAGTGCAGCAGGATTGGCTGGAGACAGGGCAGGGGGGTTGGGGCTGGGTGTGTGCAGGGTGTGCAGGGCTGGTGCGGACAGGGGTGTGTGGGGGCTGGCTGGCTTTGGGCAGGGCTGCGGGGGGTGGCTGGAGACAGGGCGGAGGGTTTGGCAGGGGCTAGCTGTGGGCACAGAGTGCAGAGCTGGCTGGAGGCAGGGCAGGGGGTGCAGCAGAGGCAGCTGGAGCCCCAGCTCTTTAAATAGCCCCGAAGCCTCCCTCTATCCCAGGGCTCTGGGGGTTATTTAAAGGGCCCGGGGCTCCCCTGCTTCTACCCCACCCCAGACCTTTTAAATAGCGGCTAGAGCCCTGGAGAATACATGGGGGCGGCGGGGCTCCAGCGGCTATTTAAAGGATGGGGTGGCAGAGGCAGCTGGAGCCCTGGCCCTTTAAATAGCCCCCTGAGCCCCCCGCTATGCCAGGGCTATGGGGGCTATTTAAAGAGCCCAGAGCTCCAGCTGGGAGAGCGGGGCTGCTTGACGCGCTTCGGCCGTGGCTCCGGCTCTCGGCACAGGGCCCTCTTAGGCGCGGGGCCCGATTCCTGGGAATCGGCTGAATCGGCCTAAAGCCGGCCCTGTGGGGAGGGAATCTAGTGTCCCGCCCCTGCTCGAACAGTAGATCCCCAGTCCCCTGGCAGAGCCGGGGAGGGAAGGCAGCTCCCTGTCCCCTCAAAGCCTGGGGAGGGAACCCAGTGCCCCACCCTTGGTGGGACACCCACTCCCCAGTCCCCTTGGAGAGCTGGGAGGGAGGGCAGTGCCCAGCCCCCACTGGAATGGCCAGTCCCCTGGCAAAGATGATGTGGAAACACAGCGCCTCTCCCTTCCTGAAACGGCCGCTCCCCAGTCACCTCATAGAGCTGGGGAGGGAACCCAGCGCCCTCCCCCCCTCGAACGGCCGCTGCCCAGTTCCCTTGCAGAGCCAGGAAGGGAACCCAGCTCCCCGCCCCCACTGGAACGGACGGTCCCCAGTCCCCTCGCAGAGCTTGGGAAGGAACCCAGCACCCCGCTCCGTCAGGAACGGCCGCTCCCCAGTCCCCTCGCAGAGCTGGGGATGGGAGGCAGCGCCCTGCCCCCACCCCAATGGCTGCCGCCCTGTCCCCTCGCAGAGCCGGGGAGGGAAGACAGCTCCCCGCCCCCGCTGCAACTGCCGTTGCCCATTCCCCTCCCAGAGCTGGCGAGAGAAGCCAGCATCCCGCCACCGCTCAAACCGCCACTGCCCAGGCCCCTTCCAGAGCTGGGGAGGGGAGCCGGCACCTCACCCCCGCGGGAACCGCCGCTCCCCACTCCCCACCCAGAGCTGGGGAAGGCAACGCCCCGCCCCCGCTGGAGCCGCCAATTCCCAGGCCCCTCCCAGAGCTGGGGAGGGAACCCAGCCCCCCAACCCTGCTGGAGCCACAACACCCCAGTCCCCTGCCAAAGCTGGAGAGAGTACGCGGCGCCCCGCCCCCGCTGGAACCACCACTTCCCAGTCCCCTGGCAGAGCTGGGGGGGGGGGAACCCAGCACCCCACCACAGCTGGAACGGTAGCTCCGCAGTCACCTCGCAGACCTGGGGAGGGAAGGCAGCACCCCGCCCCCGCTGGAATGGCCGCTCCCCAGTCCCCTCGCAGAGCTCAGGAGGGAAGCCAGTGCCCCGCTCCCCAGTCCCCTCGTAGTGCTGGGAGGGGAACCCAGCACCCCACCCCCGCAGGAACGGCCAGTCCCCTCGCAGAGCTGGGGAGGGGAGGCAGAGCCCTGCCCCAGCCTGAACGGCCGCTCCCCAGTCCCCTGGCAGAGGTGGGAAGGGACCCCAGCGCCCCGCCCCCGCTGGAACGGCCACTTCACAGTCTCTTGGCAGAGGTGAGAAGGGAACCCAGCGCCCCACCCTCACAGAAACGACCGCTCCTCAGTCCCCTTGCAGAGCTGGGGAGGGAATAGAGCGCCCCAGCCCTGCTGGAACGGTCGCTCCCCAGTCTCCTTGCAGAACTGGGGAGGGAACTGTCACGGAGTGTGGGGGGTCTGATCCTGCACCCCTCTTCCTGGGACCCACAGTGACTCTCAGCCAGCCAGTAAAACAGAAGGTTTATTGGACAACAGGAATGCAGGTTACAGCAGAGCTTTCAGCGCAGTCAGGACCCCTCAATCGAGTCATTCTGGAGTTTCAGGGTGCTTGGGTCCAGCACAGGATCCCCTGAATTCCCCTTCCCGCTTCGACGGCAGCTCCCCAGTCCCCTCGCAGAACTGGGGAGGGAAGGCAGCGCCCCACCCCCGCAGGAACGGCCGCTCCCCAGTCCCCTCACAGAGATAGGGAGGGAACCCAGAGCCTCGCCCCCGCAGGAAAGGCCGCTTCCTAGTCCCCTCGCAGACCTGGGGAGGGAAGGCAGCGCCCCGCCCCCACAGATACAGCCACTCCAAAGTCCCCTCACAGAGCTGGGGAAGGAAGGCAGCCCCCCACCCCCTCTGGAACGGCCGCTCCCCATTCCCCTCGCAGACCTGGGGAGGGATTCCAGAGCCCCGCCCCCTCTGGAACGGCCGCTCCCCATTCCCCTCGCAGAGCTGGGAAGGGAACCCAGCGCCCCGCCCCCGCAGAAACAGCCGCTCCCCATTCCCCACGCAGACTTGGGGAGGGAAGGCAGCGCCCCACCCCCGCAGGAACGGCCGCTCCCCAGTGTTGGTGTCACTAGGCATAAATCTAAGCCTTAGTGAACCAAAGCTCCTCCATGTTGAACTCTACTTGATCTGCAGCAGCACAGGAGCCAGCAAACAGCTGTCAACAGGGGAGTTTCAGTGGGAGTTCTGTTGGAGGAGCAGGTTTTTGTAGTGTGTAGTTTGTGGATTGTATTGTGTAGTGTGTGTGTGTGTGTGTAGGCTGCTAGGGGCAGTGTGCTGGGAGAGCAGCGGAGCCCTGATTAGGGGTCCTATATAAGGAGCCAGCCAGTCAGGCAGCAGCACAGACAGTTGCAGCAGCACAGGAGCCAGCAACCAGAGCTGTAAACAGGGGAGTTTCAGTGGGAGCTTCCAGGGGCAGGTTGCAGGGGAGACTAAGACAGAGGAACCGACAAGCAAGTCAAGGGATAGGGTGGTGGTCTGGTGCCTGCTGGGGGCTTGTGTTGTGTTGACTACCAGGCATCAGGTGGGAAGGCCATGACTGATACAGAGGCAGCAGTGAAAGATACAATGAGTATGACTGGATGTGGAAGCTGCGGCATGTACATGATCCTGGAGGGGGCACCTGAGAAGAGCTTTGTCTGCATGAAGTGCCGCCTGATAGAGCTGATGGAAGAGAAGATCCGAGGACTGGAGATGCAGGTGCAAACTCTGGTTGAGTTCAGAAGGGGGTTTGAGCAGACGATGGAGCACAGACACGAGGGGGCTGAAGGGATAAGCTCAGATGTGCAGATGGAAGCAGGACCAAAGAATTCAGAGGAGAGACTGCTGGGGGAGGAAAGTGGACGGTGGAAGCATGTGACTAAGAGAACCAGGCAGAGGAAAAGACGGGCCAGTGAAGGAGAAATAGAACTCAGGAACAGGTTTGCAGAGTTGGAAAATGAAGAAGAGGCACAGCAGGTGGTCGCTGAAGGAGAGAGGGCAAGGAAAAAGAGAAGAGCTGATAGTCCTGCAAGAGGAGGGGAGGAGTCAATGGAGGCAACACCAAATATAAGCCCCAAGAGGATTGCAAGGGGGAATAGGAATCGAGAGGACTTGCAGCTGGTGGGTGCGGGAGATAGACCGGAGAAGCGCACTGTCACCAGGAATAGGCAGGTCTACGTGATTGGAGACTCCTTACTGAGAAGAATAGACAGGCCTGTGACTAGAGCTGATCGGGGGAACAGAAGGGTGTGCTGTATGCCGGGTGCTAAGATTCAGGATGTGGACCTGCAGCTGAAAAGGATCCTAGCGGGAGCGGGAAAGAATCCGTTGATTGTCCTTCATGTGGGAACGAATGATACGGCTAGATACTCTCTGGAATGTATCAAGGGAGACTATGCCAGACTGGGGAAGATGCTTAAGGAAATCGAGGCTCAGGTGATCTTCAGTGGGATTCTGCCAGTTCCTAGAGAAGGGCGACAAAGGTGTGACAAGATTATGGAGATCAACAGATGTCTCAGACAGTGGTGCTATAAGGAGGGCTTTGGGATGTACAGCCACTGGGAAGCATTTAAGGACAGAAGACTGTTCTCTCGGGATGGGCTTCACCTGAGCAAGGAGGGAAATAGACTTCTAGGATGGAGGCTCGCCGACCTGATTAAGAGAGCTTTAAACTAGAAATTTGGGGGAGATGGTTGGGAGATATTCGGGAGATCTCCACGCCAGAATTTAACCTTGAGAGGGAAGTAAACAAAGTAAGAGGGGATACAGCCATGGACAGAAGAATTGGCATAAGGAGGAAGGGTAGTGTAGATAACAGACTAACAGGTGATGTTGGTGGTAGAATGTCTGTGCCTAACAGGGTACAGAATGTGAGTGAAGCCAAACGGTAAAAATTAAGATGTCTGTACACTACTGCGAGGAGCCTAGGGAACAAAATGGAGGAACTAGAACTACTGGTGCAGGAAGTGAAACCAGATATTATAGGGATAACAGAAACGTGGTGGAACAGTAGTCATGACTGGAGTACAGGTATTGAAGGCTATGCGCTGTTTAGGAAAGATAGAAATAAAGGTGGTGGAGTAGCATTGTACATCAATGAGGAGGTTAACTGTAAAGAAATAAGAAGTGATGGAATGGACAAGACAGAGTCTGTCTGGGCAAAAATCACACTGGGAAAGAAAGCTACTAGAGCCTCCTCTGAGATAGTGCTTGGGGTGTGCTAAAGACCACTGGGATCTGATTTGGATATGGATAGAGACCTCTTTAATGTTTTTAAGGAAGTAAACACTAATGGGAAATGTGTGATCATGGGAGACTTTAACTTCCCAGATATAGACTGGAGTACAAGTGCTAGCAAGAATAGTAGGGCTCAGATTTTTCTGGATGTGATAGCTGATGGATTCCTTCACCAAGTAGTTGAAGAACCGACAAGAGAGGATGCCATTTTAGATTTGGTTTTGGTGAGCAGTGAGGACCTCATAGAAGAAATGATTGTAGAGGACAACCTTGGTTCAAGTGATCATGAGCTAATTCAGTTCAAACTAGATGGAAGGATAAACAAAAATAGATCTGGGATTAGGGTTTTTGATTTCAAAAGGGCTAACTTTAAAGAATTAAGGAAATTAGTTAGGGAAGTGGATTGGACTGAAGAACTTGTGGATCTAAATGCGGAAGAGGCCTGGAATTACTTTAAGTCGCAGCTGCAGAAACTATCGGAAGCCTGCATCTCAAGAAAGGGGAAAAAAACCATAGGCAGGAGTTGTAGACAAAGCTGGATGAGCAAGCATCTCAGAGAGGTGATTAAGAAAAAGCAGAAAGCCTACAAGGAGTGGAAGAAGGGTGGGATTAGCAAGGAAAGCTATCTTAGTGAGGTCAGAACATGTAGGGATAAAGTGAGAAAGACTAAAAGTCAAGTAGTGTTGAACCTTGCAAAGGGAATTAAAACCAATAGTAAAAAGTTCTATAGCCATATAAATAAGAAGAAAACGAAGAAAGAAGAAGTGGGACCGCTACACACTGAGGTTGGAAAGGAGGTTAAGGATAACCTAGGCATGGCCCAATATCTAAATAAGTACTTTGCCTCAGTCTTTAATAAGGCTAATGGGGAGCTTAGGGGTAATGGAAGGATGACAAATGGGAATGAGGATATGGAGGTGGATATTACCACATCTGAGGTAGAAGCCATACTTGAACAGCTTAATGGGACAAAATCAGAGGGCCCTGACAATCTTCATCCAAGAATATTAAAGGAACTGGTGCATGAAATTGTAAGCCCGTTAGCAAGAATTTTTAATGAATCAGTAAACTCAGGGGTTGTACTGTACGACTGGAGAATTGCTAACGTAGTTCCTATCTTTACGAAAGGGAGAAAGTGTGATCCAAGTAACTATAGGCCTGTTAGTTTGACATCTGTAGTATGTAAGGTCTTGGAAAAAATTTTGAAGGAGAAAGTAGTTAAGGACATTGAGGTCAATGGTAATTGGGACAAAGTACAACATGGTTTTACTAAAGGTAGATCGTGCCAAACCAACCTGATCTCCTTCTTTGAGAAGGTGACAGACTATTTAGACAAAGGAAATGCAGTAGACCTAATTTACCTCCATTTCAGTAAGGCATTTGACACGGTTCCACATGCGGAATTATTAGTCAAATTGGAAAAGATGGGGATCAATATGAGAATTGAAAGGTGGATAAGGAACTGGTTAAAGGGAAGACTACGATGGGTTGTACTGAAGGGTGAACTGTCAGGCTGGAAGGAGGTTACTAGTGGAGTTCCTCAAGGATCGGTTCTGGGACCAATCTTATTTAACCTTTTTATTACCGACCTTGGCACAAAAAGCGGGAATGTGCTAGTAAAGTTCGCAGATAACACGAAGCTGGGGGGTATTGCTAACATGGAGAAGGACCGGGATATCATACAGGAAGATCTGGACGACCTTGTAAACTGGAGTAATAGTAATAGGATGAAATTTAATAGTGAAAAGTGCAAGGTCATGCACTTAGGGATTAATAATAAGAACTTTAGATATAGATTGGGGATGCATCAGTTGGAAGCAACAGAGGAGGAGAAGGACCTTGGGGTATTGGTAGATCACAGGATGACTATGAGCCGCCAATGTGATATGGCCATTAAAAAAGCTAATGCGGTTTTAGGATGCATCAGGCGAGGTATTTCCTGCAAAGATAAGGAGGTGTTAGTACCGTTATATATGGCGCTGGTGAGACCCCACCTGGAATACTGTGTGCAGTTCTGCTCTCCCATGTTTAAGAAGGATGAATTCAAACTGGAACAGGTTCAGAGACGGGCTACTAGGTGTCGCAGCCCTAAGGTCTTTTCCCAACATGGTGTCTGTATGGCCAATTGCCGGTCATCTAGAGGTCACACTGGTACTGTGTGCAACACCGTGGTGCGGTGTGCAACATTAGAGTGCCGTGTGCATTTTTCCCGCTCTTTTTCCTGGTCACCTAGGGGTCAGGCTGGTGTCGTGTGCAGTCTCCTGCTCTTCTGCCTGGTAACCCAGGGGTCAGGTTAGTGCTGTGTGCATAACACCAGCGTGCCGTGGGCAAAGGGACCCAATCTGACCAATCATAATTCAGTTCAAACGGTCAGATTAGGGTTGTGTGCAAAACTATGCTAGTGTGCTGGGTGCAGCTTCTAGCAGCTTCTAGTGTGCCGTGTGCAAATTCCATCTGCGTAGGGGGCAACAGCTGGGAACCTGGGGGGCGTAGGAGCTAGGGACCAATCAGATCCTGACAAGTCTAAAAGGGCCTTTGAATAAAACCCTGCCTCGTGCCAGGATCTGCAGGAGTATCCACGTACTGACTGAAGGGCCTGGTCAACCCTTCTGCCAGGGGTCTCCTCCGGATATAGCCGGCTCGGGACGTGTCGTTTTATTGCTTTTCAACGTCATCTTCTACGGATTCGGTCTGCTCCTGGTGTCTGTTCTGCTGCTCAGCTGCGCCTGGAATACGCTACTTGCTTTTGAATTTTTCCTGTCTGTGCTTTGCTTAGCCTCTTCTCCTGTCCCCTCTCTTGTCTGGTACAGAACTGCATATATTGCTATCTGATGTGAAGTTGTGTATACATGCTACGTAAGAACTGAGTTATTGTATTGACTGTCATTGAAGTTAATTGGTGTATTTCACAGTAGTACTTGGTTAGTGTGCACACAGTTTATTTTATTTGGTGTATTCGTTTACCTTTTTCTAAAGGGCAGTTAATTTTGAATCATTTGGTTCCTTGTCGATGAATGTAAATAGATTGCTTCAGGTTGTGTAAAGGTTTCTGGTTCCAATAGTACTGTTAGTTGATAAAAGTGCTCCTCCCCAGCCCAAGTTGTGATTTTTTTTTCCCTGTTAATAAACGGCCACGTGGTGTTTTGAAGTTTACATTTGTCTGGTTTTAATTTTCCTCCCTCGATTGAACAATTCACCGAACCTGCATTAGGGACGGACACTAGGATGATCCGAGGAATGGAAAACCTGTCACATGAAAGGAGACTCAAAGAGCTTGGCTTTTTTAGCCTAGCCAAAAGAAGGCTGAGGGGGGATATGCTTGCTCTTTATAAATATATCAGAGGGATTAATATTAGGGAGGGAGAGGAATTATTTAAGCTTAGTACCAATGTAGACACAAGAACGAATGGGTATAAACTGGACACTAGGAAGTTTAGACTTGAAATTAGATGAAGGTTTCTAACCATTAGAGGAGTGAAGTTCTGGAACAGCCTTCCAAGGGGAGTAGTGGGGGCAAAAGACATATCTGGCTTTAAGATTAAGCTTGGTAAGTTTATGGAAGGGATGGTATGATGGGAGAGCCTAATTTTGGCAATTGATCTTTGATTATCGCCAGATAAGTATGCCCAGTGGTTGGTGATGGGATGGGATCTGAGTTACTGCAGAGAATTCTTTCCTGAGTGCTGGCTGGTGAGTCTTGCCCACATGCTCAGGGTTTAGCTGATCGCCATATTTGGGGTCGGGAAGGAATTTTCCTCCAGGGCAGATTGGCAGAGGCCCTGGAGGTTTTTCGCCTTCCCCTGCAGTGTGGGGCATGGGTCACTTGCTGGTGGATTCTCTGCAGCTTGAGGTCTTCAAACCACAATTTGAAGACTCCAATAACTCAGGCATAGGTTAGGAGTTTGTTATAGAAGTGGATGGGTAGGGTTCTGTGGCCTGCATTGTGCAGGGGGTCGGACTAGATGATCACATTGGTCCCTTCTGACCCTAGAATCTATGAATCTATGAATCTAGAAAGCTAGCAGCTGTGAAATGAAATGTGGAACAGTAAGTTCTCAGTTGCAGCACAGCTAAAACCGGTCTAAAGCAGTAGTGATAAGGCCTGTGCACCTTTAGCAGAAGGACAAGGTAACTTGCCGAAGAAAAACTTACTAACAAGCTGCCGCGGCCAAGATTACTTAATGCACCTGCGCTTACCTAATTGCTACAGGGGAGGAAGGAAGAGGAGGAGGAGGGGCGGGGAAGAAAGAAGAAAGAGAAAAAAAAATTATAAAAAGGGTCAAGCCGCTTGTGTAGTGGTGCATGATTTGAGGCGTTCGTCTCCTTGCACCGCTTTGAGATCTCAAATAAACTTTGCTTGCTTCTCCACCTGGGAGTGTGTTCTTTGGGGCTTCGCACTCTGGGCACAAACCATTGTTGCTTGCCCCGGGCACCTTCTGTGTCGGCAACAGAAGGCAGCGCCCTGCCTCCCGCAGGAACGGCTGCTCCCCAGTCCCCTCGCAGAGCCGGGGAGGAAACCCAGAGCCCGGCCCCTGCGGGAAAGACAGCTCTCCAGTCGCATCGCGGAGCCGGGCAGTGAAGGCAGAGCCCCGCCCCTGCTGGAACGGCCGATCCCCCGTCCCCTCGCAGAGCTGGGGAGGGAAACCAGCGCCCTGGCCCCGCTGGAACAGCCGCTCCCCCGTCCTCTCACAGAGCTGGGGAGGGAAAGCAGCACCCCCCCCCACTGGAACGGCCACTGCCCAGTCCCCACGCAGAGCCGGAGAGAGTCCAGCGCCCCGCTCCTGCAGGAAAGGCTGTTCCCCAGTCTCCTTGCAGAGCCGGGAAGGGAACCCAGTGCCCCACCCCCGCCAGAATGGCCGGTCCCCAGTCCCCTCGCAGAGCTAGGGAGGGAAGGCAGCGCCCCGACCCCAGTGGAACGGCCGATCCCCAGTACCCTCGCAGACCCGGAGAGGGAACCCAGCACCCCGCCCCCGCTGGAACGGCAGCTTCCCAGTCCCCTCACAGAGCCGAGGAGGGAACCCAACGCCATGACCGCGTAGGAACGGCCGCTGCCCAGTCTCCCAGCAGAGCTGGAGAGGGAACCCAGTGCCCGCCCCTGGTGGAACGGCCGCTCTCTAGTTCCCTGGCAGAGCTGGGGAGCAAAGGCAGCGCCCCGCCGTCCAGGAACGGCCGCTCCTCATTTCCCTCGCAGATCCGGGGAGGGAATCCAGCGCCCCACCCCCGCTGGACTAGACGCTCCCCAGTCCCCTGTCAGAGCTGGGGAGGGAATCCAGCGCCCCGCCCCCGCTGGCATGACCACTCCCCAGTCCGCTGGCAGAGATGGGAGGGGAACCGAGCACTCCCACTGGAAAGGGAGCTCCCCAGTCCATTGGCAGAGCTGGGGAGGGAACCCAGACCCCTTCCCTGGCTGCAATGGCCGCACCCTAGTACCCTGCCAGAGCTGAGGAGAGAAGGCAGCACCCTGCCCCCGCTGGAACGGTCTCTCCTCATTCCCCTGCAGAGCCGGGGAGGGAAGGTAGCACCCCACCCCGCTGGAGAGGTAGCTCCACAGTCCCCTAGCAAAGATGGCGTGGGAACTCAGTGCCCAGTCCATTGGCAGAGGTGGGGAGGGAACCCAGTGGCCCGCCCCGCTTGAACAGCCACTGTCCAGTCCCATCGCAGAGCCAGGGAGGGAAGGCAGCTCCCAGCCCCCGTAGGAATGAACGGTCCCCACTCCCCTGGCAGAGCTGGGGAGGGAATGCAGAGCCCCGTCGCTGCAGGAATGGCAGCTCCTCAGTCCCATCGCAGAGCCGGGGACGGAACCCAGCGCCCTGCCCCCGCCGGAACGGATGCTCCCCAATCCCCTCGCAGAGCTGGGGAGGAATTGAGCGCCCCACCCACCCTGGAATGGCAGCGTCACAGTCCCCTCGCAGAATTGGGGAGAGAACACAGTGCCCCACCCCCGCAGGAACGGCCGCTCCCCAGTCCCCTTGCATGGGTGGGGAGGGAAACAGTGCCCCGCCCCCGCTGGAATAGCGGACCCACAGTCTCCTTGCAGAGGTGGGGAGGGCAGGTAGCGCTCCGCCCCCCAGGAACGGCCGCTCCTCATTTTCCTGTCAGAGCTGGGGAGGGAACCTAGTGCCCCGCCCCTGCAGGAACGGCCGCTCTGCAGTCCAGTCGCAGAGCTGGGGAGGGACGGCAGCGCCCCGCCTCCGCTGGAACAGCCGCTCCTCAGTCCCCTCGCAGAGCTGGGGAGGGAACCCAGCGCCACGCCCCACAGGAGCGGACGTTCCCCAATCTCCTGGGAGAGCTGGGTAGGGAAGGCAGCGCACCACCCCGCTGGAACGGCCGCTCCCCAGTCCCCTGGCAGAGCTGGGAGGGAAGGCAGTACTCCGCCCACTCAGGAACGGCCGCTCCCCCGTCCCCTGGCAGAGCTGGGAGGGAAGGCAGTACTCCGCCCACTCAGGAACGGCCGCTCCCCAGTCCCCTGGCAGAGCTGGGAGGGAAGGCAGTACTCCGCCCACTCAGGAACGGCCGCTCCCCCGTCCCCTGGCAGAGCTGGGAGGGAAGGCAGTACTCCGCCCACTCAGGAACGGCCGCTCCCCAGTCCCCTGGCAGAGCTGGGAGGGAAGGCAGTACTCCGCCCACTCAGGAACGGCCGCTCCCCAGTCCCCTGCTAGAGCTGGGTAGGGTAGCCAACGCCATGGCCCAGCAGGAACGGCTGTACCCCAGTCCCGTCGCAGAGCTGATGAGGGAAAGCAGCGCCCCGCCCCCGCAGGAACGGCCGCTCCCCAGTCCCCTCGCAGAATTGGGGAGGGAAGGCAGCGCCCTTTCCCCACTGGGAGGGCTGCTCCCCAGGCCCCTCGCAGAGCTGGGGAGGGAACATAGCGCCCCACCCCCGCAGGAACGGCCGCTCCCCAGTCCACTCGCACAGCTGGGGAGGGAAGTCAGCGCCTTGCCCCCTCTGAAACGGCCGCTCCACAGTCCCCTTGCAGAGCTGGGACAAGAACCCAGCGCCCCGCCCCTGCTGGAAAGGCGGCTCCCCAGTCCCTTCACAGAGCCTGGGAGGGAAGGAAGAGCCCCACCCCCACTTGAACGGCTGCTCTCCAGTCCCCTCGCAGAGCTGGGAAGGGAACCCAATGCCCCATCCTTGCAGGAACGACCGCTGCCCAGTCCCCTCGCAGAGCTGGGTAGGGAAGGCAGCGCCCCGCCCCCACAGGAACAAACGCTCCCCAGTCCCCTCGCAGAGCTGGGGAGGGGAGGCAGTGCCCTGCCCCCGCTTGAACATCCGCTCCTGTTAAAGTTAGACTCAGGACTCACAGGGTATGGCTACCCTTGAAATTTCAAAGCGTTGCCGCGTCAGCGCTATGAAGTGTGAGTGTGGTCTGAGCGCCAGCGCTGGGAGAGAGCTCTCCCAGCGCTGCACGTAAACCACATCCTCTACGGGTGTAGCTTGCAGCGCTGGTAGCAGCGCTCCCAGCGCTGCGGCATTGATTACACTGAGGCTTTACAGCGCTGTATCTTGCAGTGCTCAGACGGGTGTTTTTTTCATACCCCTGAGCGCGAAAGTTGCAGCGCTGTAAAGTGCCAGTGTAGCCAAGGCCACAGTTTGTCAGACCACTCTGTTTTATTAGCACAGCTCTCTGCTAATAACATCCAAATAATGTGGGCACCATGCAAGACACAAGCTATCTTGTTTATACAGATAAAAGAGCGGGAATTAGACAAAGGGACAAAGAAAGCAAAACTGTAAAATTCACCTGCGACTCAGCATGCATATCCTACTTCCTTACTAACTCTTATCGATCTAAGGCTAATACTTCACCAATTGCCCTTAAACAGTGCAATTGTTCTATGTTAATGTCTGTATTCCTGACACTTGGATTGCAGCATTCCAACAATTTTGCTTAAAGGTACAGACAGCATTTCTTTAATCCTTTCTATTTTCACAATATAATTCATTCTACTTTCACAATCCCTCCTTTCGGTCAAGCGCATGCCATGACCAACAATTACTGGGTTCCACAAATTAACTGTTCCTTATCTCTTTGTTCATCAGCGATATTCAAAATCATCATTTATCACTCTGTTTTGGGGCAGTCACCTGGGTGACACAATTCTGGATACAACAGGAGATTAACTGAAAGCATACAAAAATCACTAAGATTCCAAACAGGATAGTTAGGGCTCCCTGAAACAACCAGTTTCCTATACCAGAGAAATTGAACAGGTTATTTAGCCACTTCCATAAAGAACTCGGCTCTACTTGAGGAAGATATGCGATTTGTTGTAAGTGGCTAGCGCGATCTATTACCTCATTGCTATCATCAGGTATAAACAGACAACATTCTTTTCCAATGAGAGCACAGGTCCCTCCTTTGGCCACCAGCACTATGTCTAATGCCTGACGGTTTTGGAGGGCCACCTGTCGGATCGCCCCTGTTTCTTTGGCCAGGGCTCTTAAACTTTCTCCGGTTTTATTTGCCATTATTTTAACTACTGGTTGTAACCTCAGGAGCCTTTTTGCCTGGTGTATTACTCCCCCAAGCGGGATAAAGGAACTGCCAATAGCCTCTTCCCAGGTGTCATTACTGTTCCATATTGTGTTAAAAGGACAAGGCCCTCCAGTGAGGTCTGGGGAATTGAGTGGGATAGCCAGGACAGGAACACCAGTTTGAGAGTGGGCTGGGATGTGGCTGCAGACCTAGCATTTAGAAATAATAAGGGTCTGAGCTATCCAAACTTGCTGCTGGATAAAAGAATTGTCATTGTTGTGGACTCCCTAGACCTTAAGACACCAGCAGTTGAGGAACAGGCACCACCAGAGGCGTACGTTGGAGGCAGGGCCCTTCTGGTTCTGACAACCTCAACTGAGGAAACCGCAGTCACAGTTTTATGTCCACCAGGCAGCAGGCGCTAGGCTCACTACTGCTTCTTCTAAGGCCTTGCTTTAGGTTGTCGTCTGCTTCTGGCAACCCTTATGAGAACGTAGATTGTAAGGTATTGCAGGCTGTTCCTCTACGTCTTCTTCTGGAGTCACAAGTCACTCTGCGTGGTCCTGAAGTGATGATTGGTTCACTGGGGGTGGTGCATTCTAACACTGCAAAGCATGTATCCACTCTGAGATGCCAGACAGTTTAACCGCCGTCGGGGTAGTAAGCAGTGCCTGGTGATTCTCTGATGTTCTTTAAGTCTCTTTACTATTTCTTCCTTGACTCTGGCTATAACAATGGCCTTCACACCTTTATCTTTTCCTGATGCATACATTCCTCATTCACACAAATAAATTGAGAATACAACAGTAGTATTTTATATCGAGCAAAAAAGCATTGCAAATTAAACCTTGCTAAGTTTTACAATTAATGACCAAGACAATTTACATTGAGACCCAGGCCTTCAATATTTCTCTAATTTACTTAACATAGACACAATAGAGAATCCTGTCTCTTACTACCTAAATCGTAAAACAAAGAGTTAGAGAGGGCCCAATTTGTAATGTATATGGGAAAACAGAATCTTAAAGTCCCAGGGGTTCATTTCTTTCTGCTATTTAAAAAAGGTGGCTAGCAAGATGAAATCAAATTATACTTTAATTCTTATGAGATATTATAAAATCCTGCTCCTACATATCCCCTTTTGACGCTAAGATTATTAATCACCAGTGTCACTTCTTATTTAGTCCATGTAATAGAAAATACTGAGAGGTGATTTGGGCCTGTGGCTTTAGCTTTGCATACATTTGTTTTATCCACCAGCACATTTTAAACATTTTGATTAAACACATACAATTTAAAACCAAAAACACAATTAGGGGTAGTAATATTAGTATGCCAGTAGTTGTGGGAGACCATCCAAAAACATGTTATACCAATGGTGGGCTGTTATGTTTTTCTGCAGTGGCAATTCTTAACATGTCCCCATTTGTGTGTATAATATGAATGGTCCAATTTTCCACATTTTTTTCTAGGAACTATGTTACCTTTTTACCTTTTAACAGATGATTGGTAACTGTTTGCCATTCAATGCCAAGATTGATAGAGAACTGAGCTAAATCAGTGCTTATACTAACCTGAGACTCTTTTGTTGTTGTTGTGGCAAATAGTAAATGTGATTATTGGTAAACACAGTACTTACATTACATTAACATTTGTCTTCTGGTGGGTTGTTAACACTTTTTAAACACTTTCCCCCAAGAAATCACACATACACATAGCCCATTATACAGTACTTTGGATTATCTGAAAGACAAAAATAACATTTTTCTACCCCTTTTGGGGTGGCATTGATTATTACTTAAAAGATTCCTTTCTTTTACAAATACCCTTGCTGATTGCTGGCAAAACAGAGGAATTACCCCTATATTTTCTTGTGTTTTTTGTTCTATAGGCAGGCCAGGTTTTAATGGGTTCTACTTTTTAAGAGTTATGCGGAAATTATTCCACTGTTTGGTTATTAAATTCATGAGGTGGTGTACCTCAAGTTTTTCCTTTTATGTAGCCGACCAAGTTTGTAATGTTTTTCCTGCTGTGTTAAGCCTTAAGTTTATTCACAGGTAACAGCTGAGAAGCATCATTACCATATTACTTTAAAGGATTTTTCCAAAAATCATACACACTATAGGCTGTTACAGGGGTACTTACTAACACTAAATTTATTTTAATGTTTAATATTAACAATAACATTAGCATCAAATCTATTAAAGGTATCTTGTTATACCATGCCTTTTATGTAGGCATTTTGTTTGCTGACCAGGTATGTTCTTTATTTGCAGCTTCTTTTGTGCTGGCAGTTCTCACCTTTCTTTATCAGTTAGGTAATTTGCATCAACACAGGCTTGGCTTTTGGATTCAAAGCCTCAGCAGAGCTCAGAGACTCTGTCTTAACACACAGGGATCTGAAAAAGAAAACACAGCCTATTGCGGCTCTTTTTGGAGCCCTATTAGGATTTTAATTCAGCAGCACGTGTCATAAACAGATAAGAAAAGTTAATAGCACAGAAGTACTTTATATCTCTTTGACTGTAAAGGGTTAACAGGTTCAGTAAGCCTGGCTGCCACCTGACCAGAGGACCAATCAGAGGACAGGATACTTTCAAACCTTGAAGGAGGGAAGTTTTTGTGCTGTGCTGTTAGTGTTTGGTTCTTGTTCACTCTGGGGGCTCAGAGGGATCAGATGTGCAACCAGGTTTCTCTCCAATCTCTCCAATACAGGCTCTTATAAGTTCAGACTAGTGAGTACTAGGTAGATAAGGCGAGTTAGGCTTATGGTTGTTTTCTTTATTTCCAAATGTGTATTTGGTTGGAAGAAGGATGTTCAAGAAGGATGAATTCAAACTGGAACAGGTTCAGAGACGGGCTACGAGGATGATCCGAGGAATGGAAAAACTGCCTTATGAAAGGAGACTCAAAGAGCTTGGCTTGTTTAGCCTGGCCAAAAGAAGGCTGAGGGGGGATATGCTCGCTCTATATAAATATATCAAGGGGGTTAACGTTAGGGAGGGAGAGGAATTATTTAAGTTTAGTACTAATGTAGACACAAGGACGAATGAGTATAAACTGGATATTAGGAAGTTTAGACTTGAAATTAGACGAAGGTTTCTGACCATTAGGGGAGTGAAGTTCTGGAATAGCCTTCCGAGGGAAGTAGTAGGGGCAAAAGACTTTCCTGGCTTTAAGACAAAGCTTGATAAGTATATGGAGGGGATGTTATGATAGGATCGTTAATTTGGGCAATTGATCTTGAATTACCACCAGACAGGTCTGCTCAATGGTCTGCGGGGAGATGTTGGATGCGATGGGTACTGAGTTGCTGCAGAGAATTCCTTCTTGGGTGCTAGCTGGTGACTCTTGCCCACATGCTCAGGGTTTAGCTGATCGCCATATTTGGGGTCGGGAAGGAATTTTCCTCCAGGGCGGATTGGCAGGTGCCCTGGAGGTTTTTCGCCTTCCCCTGCAGCTTGGGGCACGGGTCGCTTGCTGGTGGTTTCCCTGCAGCTTGAGGTCTTCAAACCATTTTTGAGGATTTCAATAACTCGGTCCTGGGATAGGGGTTGTTATAAAATTGGATGGGTGGGGTTCTGTGGCCTGCCTTGTGCAGGAGGTCAGACTAGATGATCAGATTGGTCCCTTCTGACCTATGAGTCTATGAGTCTAAGTTCAAATGTGTATTTGGCTGAAAGGAGTTCAAATTGGTATTTTGCTGAAAAGATTTTAATTTGTACTTGTATACTTAGGCTGGGAGGGTGTTCCCAGTGTCTATAGCTGAAAGACCCTGTACCTATTCCAGTTTTTTAAAATTTACAAAGATAATTTTTACTGTTTTTTCGTTCTTTAATTAAAAGCTTTTCTTGTTTAAGAACCTGATTGTTTTTTAATTCGGGTGAGACTCCCAGGGACTGGGTCTGGATTCACCAGGGAATTGGTGGGGAGAAAGGAGGGAAGAGGGAGAGAGAGGCTGATTTCTCTCTGTGCCAGGATTACTTTCTCTCAGGAAGAGTCTGGGAGGGGGAGAGAGAAGGAGGGAGGACGGTGAATTGTTCTCTCTGTTTTGTGATTCAAGGAGTTTGAATCACACAGTGATCTTCCAGGGTAACCCAGCAAGGGGAAGCCTGAGAGAGGCAACGGTGAGGGAAAAGGTTTACTTTCCTTGTGTTAAGATCCAGAGGGACTGGGTCTTGGCGGTCCCCGGGCCAGGTTTTGTGGAGACCAGAGTGTACCAGGCACTGGAATTCCTGGGTGGTGGCAGCGCTACAGGTTCTAAGCTGGTAATTGAGCTTAGAGGAGTTCATGCTGGTACCCCATCTTTTGGATGCTAAGCTTCAGATTGGGGAATTATACCACGACAGCACATTTCATTTGCATTTTTTCTACCCCTTTCTTCAACATACACTGCACATGGCCTAGGGAAAATGCACATTCTTTCTATACAATAACTTATTAAAAACATTAGCCATATTAATTTTTACATAAGGTGTAACTGTTTCTTTTGTTCTTACAGAGTTTTCATGTACCCTTATAAAAATGACTGTCTGATTACACAGAGCTATTTTAAGGCTCAGTGTTTTTAACATTGCTTCTTTTTGTTTTGTGCACCTCATCTCTGCTGTTGCTTCAGAGGGTCACTGTTAATTTCTTATTCTTTCATTACAACTTTTATTTGCTATTGTTTAAAAAAACAAATAAACAAACAAACAAAAAGACTTCAGAATCTCTCTCTATTCTCCTGATTTTGACTGCCCTATTGCAGCCATGACTTGGTCTTTATTTAAAAACATTTTAATTTTTGTAAAGAATCAAGTTACCCCTTAAGAGTTAAATGCTAAATCCCAAAGCCAACCAGCACTAATTACCTGGGTCTTGCAAAAAGGTCTGTCAGTTTTGCAACTTTGAATTAAAGAGTCAAATGAATTTTTAGTGGCATTAAAAACAAAAACAAAATCAATTTATCTCACACCTAGAAAACAGGAGTTTTACAAACCAGATGTGTTGGTTTAGATTCCTAGAACGTTACATATTTTCACAGACAAATAGATACATACACATTTTCTTTTCCTTAATATTTCTTTACATTGTTTTTACATAGCTGTATATATATATATAAATATATATATATATATATATATATATATATATATATATGGATTATTTACAGACATTCTTCTGGAAAAAGGGCCCATTCTCCCTTCAGAATGGCTGCAAAGAAACCAAGAATAATTTCTCTTTAATATGGTCCTTTTTAACATTTTCCACAAAGTTTAACTGCTTAATTCTCTTCAGCCTCTGTAGAGTTAACTTTTCACTCCTTTCTTAAATCACTTGTTTATGTCCCAAAATGACACCTTTATCACCTCAGATTTCACCATTTTAAGTATTGTTCCAGGGGTTCATGCCTGCACTTGCTGCTTTTCTTACTCCTGACACTATTCCCTTAGGGCTTTCAACCTGTTTTTCAGTTTGTTTATGTGAAAGTAGGGAAAAGAATTGACAAGGATTTGTAGGGAATCTTAATGCATGTCAGTCTGTTAGCAAAAGTTAGGCTAACAGTAACCCTAATGACGTGAAACTTGTAAAAGCTAGAATAGTGTAAGGCTAGTAGGAAAAAACTGTGTGAGAAGTTATCACAACCTTGCACTGAGGGAGGGAGTGCCCTAGGACACTGGGTTACCCCAGTCCTGAAAGGTATAAATGCTTGCTGTAATTGTTTACCTGTTAAGAGACCAGTCCGGGACTGGGGTAACCCAGTGTCCTAGGGCACTCCCTCCCGCTATTGCAATCTCTGAAGTTAAAATAAAGTATTTGATTTTGCTGCACCCAAACAAAAAGCAAGAACTGAGTTTTTCTCCGACAATTTGGGGGCTCATCCGGGATGGCAACACCTACTGAGATACAAAGTGGTATTGGGAAAAGGCCCCAATAAGGTTAGTTTATAGCAGTACTGAAAAACTGCTGGGTTGGCCAACAAGGTAATGCATAGGTAAATGCATTAGGTAATGCATAGTAAAATGCATTAGGTATGCACCGGTGCTAAGGGGTTTTTACCACCTCAAAAGGGGTTGTTATACCGCCTCATGGTATTGGGTCCGGACATAAGGTACAGATGCATCGTGGTATTTACAGATAAGGCCTTGGTGTGTGTGTGTATACACTAGTGTAAGTAACTGTTACTGGAAGACGCCCAGAGTACCCTGTAAAGCAAAAGCTCGTAACCAGGACTACTCTAACGCAAGCCCGGTAACTAGTGGATCTTTAGGAGATCCGACCCATGGTGGGCTGACTCAGCCTGGCATCGTCTGGTAAGAAAGCTACCTGGGTCTAGGAGCGGGTGAACCCATCTTCCCTCCCCCTTTCCTTTCCGTGTGGCTACTGACAATCTAATCATTTCACTGGATGCAATCAGAGTAAGCGGCGCCGTCTCCCTGAGACTAGCCGACGCTCTTTGCTGAAGGAAAATGTAGGAGGGTCATGGCCATCCTTGTTAGCCTTTCCTGTGTAAGTACCCTGTAGGGAAAAACCCTTAGTTTATGTGCCGCTAGCGGGGACAGGGCATCCTCCCTGTGTGTGTGTAATTGGAAAATGGGTAGGGGACAGTCTAAGCATTCCAGCTCACCCCCTAAGGGTACCTCATCTTACTTCATGTACGTACATTATGGTCCAACAACCTGTAGGTATTTAAAAAATTGGAATCTTTACAAGCATGAAAATCCATCTAAACAATGCCCACTAAAAGGTACCTTCAATCTAGATAAGATCATACATCTAAAAGGAGCTTTTAATCATCAAAAAGCCTCTGACAGTGTGAGCAATTTGTCTATTAAAAAAAGAAACAGATTAATTTGAAATTCAGCTTGGCCCAGAGATAAAGAGAAAGTTGCACTGCGTTCAAGGTAAAAAATCAACGCAGATTATGCTAAGTACAAAGAAAAACTGCTTTCGGCCCCAGCTGGCTGTAAAAAAACAATATAAACAAAGGCAAACCAAAGGCAATACAAGTTACAGAACTAAGATTATATTTGCAAAGCTTAACTGTCCAGTAAAATCCAACAGTGTGCCTTTGTGACCCCGGAGCCGGTGTGGCTTGGTAACACCAAAGAAGCCACAGGCAGTAGACCTGGACTGGAATCTCTGAAAGAGACGCCGCAGGAGATTCCAGGGTGTAAAAAACAGCCCTCCCAAGAGCAAAAGCATGTTGAAAATTCTGGACAAGCTGTATACAGAATAATCTCCTGTCCACCTCTCTCCCTTCTCTGAATGTTATACACAGACGTGGCCAGTCTGAACATGTGTAAGTAAAAAAATGGCATAGGGCTTGAAGCATTAATGTTTTTCCTAAGTAATGTGGGAGCGTTCCCAACACTCCATTGTTGTTTTATTATTTTATTAATAAAGCTTTAAAATTCAGTTATATAGTGTGTTTTCTTTATCTTCCCCCAAGGTCCTGCAGTGTCAGCCTGATCACCTAACACAAGGGATAAATTGGTAACAGAAATTTATCACAATTTGGTGAGCAATTGAAAAGGGGGGAGCCCTGCAGAATTTACACCATCTGTTTGTTTTACCCTTGTTATTTTTATGTTTGCTTTGCTTGGTATTGTTGATGTTATATATTAAGAATTGCATGATTAAAGAAGTGCCCACTCTCAGCCGCAGTAAGTCTAAAAATTGAAGAGGGTTTTAGCATTCCTCTCTCCACCCTGGTTAACCGGAAAGGGTGGCAGGTGAATATACCCCAGCTGTAGCAAAACTGGACAATAAAAAAGTTGGAAAAAAGGAAAAAAATGTGTACTTGATAACTAAAATTAAGCAATTAAAAGCATAAATAATAAACCAGGAGGCTATTCAAACCTACGCCTACGGACCCACAGGCAGCTGCTATGAATCATTCCCCTTTGAACCCCATGGTGCCACAATAAAGGTAAAAAACATTTTAAAATCTCTATTGGGGTGTCGTCGAAGAACTGTCCGTGGGGCCTTCTGTCTCTGTTGGGCTCACGCCATCTGAACTTATTGACTGTGCAGCAAGATCAAATGCAAAGTTGATTTTGCTGCACCCAAACTAAAAGCAAAAACTAAATTTTTCTCCAACATTTATCTGTTGCTTGCCTGCTTGTCTGGGCCCGATCCTGCTTTTTTTTTTTTCAATGAACCGTTTGTGAGTGATACTGTGGTCATTTCACAATTTTGAAAGAAATGTTCAAGGAAAGGGACCAGGAAGGGTAGGAGCTAGTTGAGGAGCCCACCCTCCTTGCTGAATTGGTAGTGGAACACTAAAGAATCAGTTTTTGAGGCAGACAACAAAGGGGAACAGAACAAGGGGCTTTTTGTCCTTTTTACAATGAGATGGGAGTATGAAGGGGGTTGGATCGATCCGGGGTCTGGAGAACGGGGTAAAGGGGAGCGCTCAGTCTGGTGGTGGGAGAGGAGGCTTTTAATAAAGCTTTTAACTTATTATTTGACTATTTGAGAGAGGCAAGTTTTGAGTTTGTCCACCTATGATTTGCCTCTTGCCACCACTGCATGAAACAATTAACCTCTCCTTTAGCCAATTTAGTTTTAGGTTGGCCGAATTTGTCCTTTAAGATGTCCACTCAGTCTTTTTACCAAGATTTTAATAGTGGCCACTGAGTTTTGGGATCCCCCTGAGTTAGCCTAGACCATTTTTCCAGAAATTTACGGGAGTCTGGAGCCTTTTTACAGGAGTCCAGACCCATCCTAAATACATAATACATAAAATGAGCCGGCGTTCATTTAGGGAATGGTCCCGACTTAGACGTCTGGTTACCAATACAGGAGGACTTCACACACCAATCATACAAGAAGGAAATTTGGGTTCCTCAGAGCGATGCCCAGTGCAAACACACAAAAGGAGCCCACAGGCTACTGCCTCAATCGCCCTTGCTTTTACACCAGGGGTTTTACCCAAAGTGCGATGCAGCTGCGATTGTGCAGATTCCACTCACTCAGACCGCGGGGACAGGAACCCCTTGGTCGGTCTATCCCCGGACGGAGACACCACCCAGACTCAAACACTCCACAAGAGGACGGATAGACAAGAGACAGGACAGTCCTCAGTCCGGACAAAACACAGAAATAATTACCTGACCAGATTCCTGATGTCAGATCCCGGGATCCCTACCAGAACAGAGTGGGAATCAATAGGTTCGATGGCGTAGACCTCACTGTGGCTGTGCGCCTTTCCGCTCTAGTGGAGGACCGCTCGGGCCAAATGCCCAGGTGCTGGCTGCCACGGTCATCCTACAAAAACGGTCAGAAATCACACAGCCCCAGTGAAGACGGTTGCCATCTCAGTGGAACCTCCAAATTGTCAAAGTTAGAATCAGGACTCACAATTTGTCAGACCACTCTGTTTTATTAGCGCAGCGCTCCGCCAATAACACCCAGATAATGTGAGTGGCCATGCAAGACCCAAACAGTCTTATTTATACAGATAAAAGAGCGGGAATTAGACAAAGGGACAAAGAAAGCAAAACAGTAAAATTCACCTGGGGCGCAGCATACATATCCTACTTCCTTACTAACTCTTATTGATCTAAGGCTAATACTTCACCAATTGCCCTTAAACGGTCCAATTGTTCGATGTTACTGTCTGTATCCCTGACACCTGGATTGCAGCATTCCAACAGTTTTGCTTAAAGGTACAGACAGCATTTCTTTAATCCTTTCTATTTTCACAATGTAATTCATTCTACTTTCACACAATCAAATGAGGGAGTCCCATCTTCTGTGTGATCTGCAACTGTCTGGGCCAGAGTGGGGTGGAGCTAAGGAGAGAGCAGGATCCCATGAAGAGTCAGGGAGCAGAGCTGCACAGGTGTAGTGCCAGAAACTGCTACATGTAGGAATTTGCAACCTGTAGCAGTTACTGATACCTGAGGGACGTTTTGGAGCATGAGCTTTCGTGGGTAAATGCATCTGACGAAGTGGGTATTCACCCACGAAAGCTCATGCTCCAAAACGTCTGTTAGTCTATAAGGTGCCACAGGACTCTTTGCTGCTTTTACAGATCCAGACTAACACGGCTACCTCTCTGATACTTGATACCTGAGGTTGTTTTTATTTGCTGACTTGTCCTAATTTGCTAAAACTTGACAGTGGTTTCTCTAGCAAAGACCAGTCCCTGTCCCCTTGGTCCAGACATTCGCATTCACATCAGGCTTCAAGTTGAGAATCATTTCCCATTCCTGCTCTGTGGGAGGGGAGACTTTTAAACGTGCTCTCTGTGCAACTGCACATGGCTAAGCAAAGAGAACAAACCCCAAATCCCCCCCCCAGAGCTTTGGGAGCCAGGTTTGCTGTGGGAAATCTTCAAGCCTGGGCATTGTGATGATTGACCAGTTCATCGTGATTATTTATTCTGTGGTATTGAAGCCTCATTATACTCATGGCTGAGTGGTTAAGGTGTTAGAATTGATAAATCCAATAGTATTCCCCTCTGTAGGTTTGAATCCTGCTCACAACCTCTCACCCAAGCAATACCTTTATACAAACTGATGCTCTCAATTCTCTCCCCACCCCAAGTAAATCCTGTTCTGCGCCTTTCATAGAGATCCCTGGGGTACCACCTCACGCTGTGTCCCTGAGGGGTCAGGCAAACTCTCAGCAGCTGAAGTCTCTGCCACTCACCTGGTGCCCCGTAGATCAGCCATAGCCCTGGTTCTGCTCCTCTCTTTAGAGCATGAAAGGAGCCGAGTCAGTGAATGCAGGGGTGCTACGGGGCTGCAGAACCAACAGGGGGGAAAAAAAGGTGCTCAGCACCCACTGGCAGCCAGCTCTGCCCCTGCTTCGGGCCTTGTGGACAAGCTCCTGCTCTTCCCCTTCAGCACCTCCCCCTGCCAATGGTCAGTTGTTCAGTGGGGTGCAGGAAGAGGAGGGAGAGGAATGGAGCAGGAAGATGCAGGGCAGGAAGGGGTCGGATTTGGGGGAAGGGGTGGAGTGGGGAAGGGCAGAAAGGGGGGGATTTGTCCCAGGTCCTGCACCCCTCTAGGGCCAGCCCTGAAAGGAAGCACTGACTATTATAGTGGCAATAAAACTGACCAGCATTGCGAGGGAGACTGAAGATCAGCTCTCATCAGGTCTCTTCTCTCCCCCACGGTGAGCCAGACACTGCTCTCTCCTGGCTCTCACTCTAGCAGCTGGATGCCAAGGAGCCATTTCCCCACAGGAAGTGCATTGAGTGCCCCTGTGGTGCTGGGGGGGCTGGTACTGCTGCCGCCTGTGGGTCTGGCAGGGGGGTTAATGTCTGCACAGACTCAGCTGCCAGGCCGGAGGGGGCACTCGAGACCTTACCAGACAGGCTCAGTGAAGACGGGGGGTTGACAGACCAATACAGACTTTCTCCAGAGCCCAGAGCAGCATTCACCCACTCAGCCAGGCAATGAGCATTTATCACAGCGTGGAGCCAAGGGGGAGGTGTCAGCTGCTGTTCCTGCTCCTCGAGGACAGGCCCTATCAGCCAACAGACGCTTCTTACTCACCACAGCCAAGGTTATCTGGTTCCTCTCGTGGGAGAAGTATGGAGCAGCCATTTGTTTTCCTGTTTGTGCTCCTCTGTGGTGTGAAAATCGGGGAGGGGAGGTAGAAGCCCCACTTCCCTTCCTAAATGACGTCCAGTGGGGGAAGCCAGGATAACAAGGTGGGGCAGCAAGTGGTGGCCAGACTCTTACTGTCAAGGTCTAGTCTAGCTCATGGTCCAGCTCAACTTCCTCCCCGCATCACTGGCCCCCAGTCCCCTTCTGCCACCAGGTCAACCCGGGAACTAAGGCAGGAATGGTGTGAGGAAGCAAGTCAAGCTGAGCATGGCAGGCAAAAGCGACTCTTGTCTTCGTGGGCCACTCACAATGACGTCCTTTTTGTGTGCCATGGCCATGGCCGATAAAAACATCCCAGACAGAGAAGCAGCAGGCCAAAATAGCAGTATGCAGGTACCAAAGTAGCTCAGTTGGGCAAGCATTAGTGTGAAAATCTAAAGGTCCCTGGTTCAGTCCTTAGCTTTAACAGCCCTTTTATCTTTCTTTGTGTGGAGGTGGCTTGTTTTCTGGGAACGCAGCAGCACCTTTACCTGAGGTGAATCCCTGATTTTGAGATCCCCAACAAGACAATGGAGCATGGACTTCTGCCCCAGTTGGCCCACCTGACCTTCTAAAATCAGAGATGGGAGCTGTATTTCCCATGCGACTTATTGGTTGACCCAATATGGTGGGAAGAGAGTGAGGCAGGGTGGCCCTCGGAGATGGTGCCAGAGGGGGCAGGGACTGGGGACAAAAGCTCCTCTCCACAGCTGAGCGAGGGCAGTACTGGGGAAGGGGCATCTGTAAAAGTGTCCACGTGGAACGTGGCAGGGATTGGAGGGCCCAGGAGGAGATTGTAGGATGTTCAGTGACTTGGAGAAGCTTGGACATGGTGTGCATTCAGGAAACGCACATTAACAGCTTTAGGGTGGCTTGATGGGCAGAGGGTGGTTGGAGGAAGGGCCTGTCTTTCTGGCCCTCCTGGCCAGGGAAGAATGATGAGGTTGGAGTCTTGTTCTTCACATTTGCAGTGCTCCATGGCACTTGTTACCGCTAGATTAGTGTTTATGGTCCCCAGTTAAAGTGTGAAAGGAACTGGCTCCCTTCCTCTGGACTACACAGTGTTTGGTGTAGGGGGTGGATTTTAATTGTTTCAGACGGCCTGAGGACTGCTGGTCCCGTTTTCCCAACTGTCAGAGGAAACTCTTCTATGATGACCACTCCCTGGTGCAGGTTTGTAGTGAGGTCGGTTTAGAGGACATGTCTCTCCATAGTGGAACCAGTGGAGGGCAGGAGGTAGCCTCCAATTCCTCTGATCTGAGCTCACACCGGACACAGATGTGGTATACCTTTCTGCAGGGATAGGCCAGGAGTCACACTGATTTACGTGAAAGAGAGCACGTCGACAGCCCAGTTGCCACCCTCTTCCTCTTGCCCAGGTTTAATAGTCATGGATACGCAGGAGGGAGGAAGAGTCTCAGGCTGGACCCCAGTACACCTCTCCTCCTCTGGGCATCTGGAGCAGAGGCAGCTGGTGCTGACAGCTCCAAGGGAAGGCTTAAGAGCCACAAAGCAATTGAGGGTGGGGCAAGAGGAGGGGAGGATTTCCCCCAAGAGGCTCTTTCCCAGCTGCTGAGAAACACAGAAGTACCTGGTGTTTGCTCTTGCGGTGAAAGGGTTTAATACATTTAGGCGGCCTGGCTAGCTCAGCTGGCAGCACCTCTGGCTCTTACTCTGAAGGTTGAAGTTACAATTCCCTGTCTGGGTGCTTGGGGCTCCTCTTCAACAATACAACACACAATCTGCTTAAGTCCCCACCCAGTAACCTGGGGAAACTAGCCCTGGCCACTGGGTGCCTCTAAGAGGTGATACTTTCCCCACTCACACGCACTGAGTGTAGAAAAGAAACTTTGATAAAAAGGAGGAAAATCACCTTGTAATAACTTGGGAAAACACCACAATGAGGATTCATAACACAACACTATGAGCAAAACACCCACCCACAGCCCTCTAGGCAGTGGCCTTTTGCCTCCGGCTCGTAAATCCAGACACCAAAAGCTCTGTGGATGTGCCCCTCCCTTCACTGCACCTCACCCACAGCTGCTGCTCTGGGTCAATGAAAACCCAGATTTCACCTCTTACCTCCCGGGGGGAAAGCCCCTTTCTCCCTCCGCTGTCTGGCCATATTGCCGGCCACTTGCCGTTCCACCCTGTCACCACTCTGCTAGCCCCTCTCTGCTCTGGGACGTCTTGTGGTCCCACCAGGAGCGGAACAGGCTCCCTAAAAGTAGTGGCCACCAGAGCCTGAACAGTAGCTCCATCCCTTCCACTAGAGGCCACTCCCCTGCACCACCCCTTCTCCCCAAGGCCCCGCTCCTGTGCGGCCTCTTCCCCCCAAGACCCCACCTCCTGCTCACTGCTCTCCGCCCCCTCCCCCCTCACTCGTCCTTATGGTCATTACAAAGTGGCAAGGCAGAGCTCTCCCATTTTTTAAAGTTCTGGGGTGTTGTTCCCCCCTGTTCAGGCACCCCTGGGGCCCTGCACTTCACACAGCTCTCCCTGATTTCAGCTGTTAGTGAGGGAGCCTCACTGCTAGCGCAGACTGGGTAGTTTGTTGGATGAGAGACACTGTCCCAAAGCAGGACGAATGCTCAGACCTGGTGATCAGTGATTTCAGATCTGTTGGTCTGCAGCAAGACTCTGCAGTGAGTCTCAGTCAGCTCTGTTATTACACAGAGATGAACAAAAGGGTCAAATGGTGCCTGGAAGCCTTAAGAAGAATCCACCCCACCAAGTACAACACTTGTTGCTACCTGCTCTCAATTTCACTGAGAATGTTTTGGGGTCACTTCTTGCATTTATCAGCCTAGGGAGAATCACAATTAACAGGCTCTCCAGTGGCGCAATTGGTTAGCACACAGTACTTACAGGGCAGTCTTGAGAGGGGCTATGCTGTGGTTGTGAGTTCAAACCTCACCTAGAGCACAGGTTTTCATTAACCAAATGGCGTCATCCCCTCATTTGGCCCTATGGAATGTACAATTCCAGCCCAGGGGACACTGAGGCAGGGGAGAAGTTAAAAATGCCCCCTTCACTTATTAGCTCCTCTCCAGAGGGCAGGTCAGAATCTACAGTCCTTTCTCCCCCACCAGCCCCTGTGCCAGGAACCCTCCAGCAGAGCCTGGAGTCCTGCCCATGGCATCTGTACTATTGACAAACCCTAAGTGACAGGGACAAAACACTCAAATCCCGCCTGGTGCAGGGAGCCAGGTTTGCGCTTCAAATTCTGTCGTTCATACATTTCCAGGCCAGGGAATATCCCACAACAGCATTTAATGGGAAGCTGCCTGCAGAACAGTTACACTGCACAGAGCTGCTATGGAGGAAGGGTGGGAATTGGTAACATTTTGAGCATTGTTTGGGAAATGAACTTTTTTTGTGAGGTTAATAACTATCTCCTCAACTTTATTTACTCAACTTAAAAATGGGTGTCACTTGATTTTTGCATCTCCCTGTGAAACTATAGCTGGCACGTGTGGCTTTCTACAGGGGGTCATGATGTTAAAGTTGGGGAATTCAGTCTCTGTACTTCTGAGGGAGTGTTGCTTTTTAAACTGCCTCAATGCCAGGCACACTGGGCTGTTAGCTGCACCCACTGTCCTTGCCAGGGGCCGTTGTTGAACCCTGGGCGGCTGCACTGCCGTGCTGGGGTTACTCTGCAGGGGGAGAAGCTGCTGGGGAGCAATGTAGAGCAGGTGCAGGAAGGAGACGGGGTCACTATTCACATTCTGAACTGCATAATTTTCCAAATTTGGGAATAGATTCATAGATTCATCCTCCAGCAAGTGACCCCGTGCCCCATGCTGCAGAGGAAGGTGAATGTCTGAGAACAATTCTAAGGGGAAGGTGAATGCAGGGCTATCACACTGGAGATGCCCAGACCTCCAATGGGGGCAGCGTGGAAATTAATAATGGGAAGATCATTTGCGAAATTAGCCGCCACTGACATGATTTGTCTCTGTTCCTATTTTATGCTGTGGTGTTAGTTAGAGGAATCAGTACAGATTTTTTACTATATTAATTAAACACTTAATTTTATGTAACCAAGCCAAAAACTTAGTGTCACTTATTTTTTCTCTGTCCTAGCAAGAATGAATTGAATTTTGTGACTTTCTGGAAAGTGCAGAGAGATTAAATGCAGGGAATTCAGTCTCTGTGTTTGTGAGCTGATGTTCTCCTCTCACAGGTCAGTTCCTGCATTGAAATACCAAGAGGAATCTAAGGGCTGGTGTACGCTGGGCACTTAACTGGCAGAGCAACGTCTCTCAGGGTGTGATCTCCCCCGCAACCCATAGAGTTAAGGTGACCTAAGCCCTGGTTAGATAGTGCTAAAGGAAAGAAAGAACTGTTCTGTCAATGTAGCTATTACAGGGATGGGAAAACCCCTCCAGTCACTGTCTGCTCCAGAGAGCTATAGCAGTGCCACAGCAGTGTTTGAAGTGTAGATAGAGTGAAACTAGATCCAGCGCCAGTTCACACTGTGGATGCCCAGGTACTAAGAGTGCAAAAACAACAACAACATTGTCAGGATTTGAACCCTGTGCTGGGAAACCACAACGGATTTCTACCACAGCACCTTAACCACTCAGCCACAACTACTTAACATACAGCTGTTTCACTACATGATGATTCTGTTCTCTCTGAATTGTCATTCCCATTGTTTGCTCAGACCAGCTTCCCCAGCACACTCATGGCTGCGCATCAGTGTCAGTGTGTCCTTGGCTGAACAGCGAGAATTCCTGCCCATTTCCCTTCCGGCTGGAGCAGGATGAGAGTGTGTTTGTGTGAACGACATTGCTGTAGATTGTTGTTCATTCCCCACTCTGACAATTCAGACAGTCTCTTTCCTAGTCAAATCTCCAGCACATCGTTCCAATAGCAGGGGGCAGGATTTCTCTGGGGCACTGAAATGTTTCAGGGGTTGGTGTGTGAGCTCAGCCTTGCATTTCACCCTCGATGTTTCATGGACGAACAACAGCAGCAGAAAGAAAGAGCCGAGCCAATATCTCCCTGGCAGGGATGCAGGTGCCACGACCCCTCTGTCTGCCCATCGCTATCGCAGCAGAGAAGGGTTCACTGGAATCGAATACCCTGGCTCAGACCAGAGACACAGGGAGGTTTTGCTGTTCATGGATCTGTGCAAAGGAAATTCTGTCTCTGTGTGAAATTGAGGTAGCAAATGAAATGTCCACATGGTGGCCCAATGCCCTAAGGAATGTGGGTGAAGGACTCAGGCTGGGAAATGATTTAACAGGGGTTTGTTTCAATTTATTGCCATGATTAAAAACTATGGCTAAAATGCAGCCATGTTGTTAGCACTTGTACCTGTGTAGGGACACCCCAGTGGGTGTTAAGTCCATTGCCTTCACCAAGAGCAGTTGATTATTTTATCAAGGTACAAATTTCTTGTCAAGGCCTAGACTCCAGAGAAAACAATACACTGATGATAAGAAGAAGTACATAAAAATATTTTGCAGCCACCATGGGCATAACTATGATGTGTCATGTTTCACTTTTTATATCTGGTGCCACCTCCTTTCCCTTTCGCCTTGTAGTTGACCAAGGGCAAAGCTGAAGTCTCTTCAGATACCAGGGAGTGTTTATGTCCATCCCTGCAAGCTACACAGGGGTTTGATGTTGCTGCTTTCAATCCTCTGGCTCTGCTGGGATAAGGAACAATTCAGGCTGTCACTGAACTGAAGGAGGAAGATCATTTTTTGACAGGGAGAGGGACGCCTCCTCTTAAAGGTGTTTGTCTGGCTGACAGTCCTGCTTCCCAGGTCTTGCCCATGGGGCTTCAGCAGTTTTGGGACCAGTTCACTCCCTTGGCCCCACCTGCCGCCCCCAGGTGCTCCCCTCCAGGGGCCCCAGCAGTGCAGTATCTTCCTGCTCGCTCCAGTGGCTGCTGGCCCCTCCCCATGGCAGGGTGGGGCAGAGCTGTGCCTCTACGCGCTGCCCCCACTCCAAGCCCCTGCAGCTAATGGGACACTGTAGGGGTGATGCCTGGGGGCAGCAGCATGCGGAGGCCCCCCAGCCTGCCCTGCCTTGGAGCCCCAGGTAAGCGCCGCACCTCTGACTCCCTCCCAGAGCCTGCACCCCCATCCCTCCTCCTATTCCCCCTACCCCTGTCCCAGCCAAGAGCCTGCACCCAGCACCCAAACTCCATCCCAGAGCCTGCACCCTAGAACCCCTCCCCCACCCAAACTCCCTCCCAGAGACCAGCCTCTCACCCCTTCTGCACCCAAACTCCCCCCAGAGCCTGCACCCCTCCTGCACCCCAATCCCCAGCCCCAACCCAGGGCCTGAACCCTAGACCTCCTCCCCCCATCTCTCTCCCAGACCCTTAGGCAGATGGGGGGCAGAGTTTTGGGGGGCAGGTTCTGAGTGGTATGAGTGACATTATTGGCCCACTGTGAGGATTGGAGGACTGGCACTGGCCCTAAGGTAAATTGAGGTTGAGACCCTGCTTTAAGGGATTGGAGCAATGCTGGAGAGACTGACGGGCAGGGAGCTGGGGAGCTGTGTGTGCTCCAAGGAGAGTTGTTGTTGTGCTCTGGTGACACAGAGTGGGGGTGGGGAGTTTGTAAGCTGTGGTGTTTGTATAGAGAGAAAGTTTAGTAACCCCTAGCTTAAAAACTGTTCCTGCTCTGAGCTATACATGACACTCTTTGTTGCGAGGATAGATCAGTGGGTGAATGTTTCCCTGCAGGATAATAGGTTCCTAGTTACAATCCAAGTGATTCCCTTGAAAAAAAATTTTTGAATGAAAATCGATTTCCAGACCCATCTCCAGTATGTTCAGGAGTTTGCTGAATGGGGATGGTTGTAATGAATTTAAACACTCAGCATTTTCCTGTGCAAATGTATAAAGACCTAGCAGAGCTGTCCAGCAGCTGAAATCAGTTCCAGTCCTCGGTGTCTCTGTATCTGAGGGATGTGCGACACCTCTGTGGTGATGACAGGTGAAAAAATGCTGGATTCAATGAAAGATGAGACCATAGGAGGGGAAAGTGAATGGCAGCACCACACAGGGTCATAACACTGAGATACGGGGCTTTGCTGTCATTACTCCTGTGTTTTCCATCATTTATATCCTAAGGAACACACCCTCCCCCTCCCCCACACACTGTCACACACAACCTTCTCCCCTTGAGCCCAATCCAACCCTCCCCCTGTCCCACACACACTCCATGGGACACAGCCTCTCGGTGACTCACTCAGATGGGGGCTTGTCTCTGCATCTCCCCAACAGGGGAGCAGAGAGCCGAAAGGGCAGCAGGAGACCAATGGAGCTAGGCAGGAATAGAAAAGACTTCCCCTCCCTTCCCTTCTCTTGAGTCCAGTTAATCTCACCCATGGGTCATTCCTGCCCTTGGTGGGCTCAAAGCACCAACCTTCCCCTCAGCAACGGAAGGTGGGAACCAGCTCTATCACACAGAAGGAGGCTCCCCACCTCTGCTGCTGCCATTCAGCAGCCATTAATATTGATTTGTTTTAGTTAGTGCAACCCCCTCAACCCCTAATCCATCCATGAATCAAGGAGGCAAGACCCTCAGCTGGGAACCAGAGGGGTAATGGGTTAGTGTACGGGACTTATAGTAGCCGTGCTGAGTGGAGTGATGCTGAAGTTGTGAATTCAAACCTCACCTAAAGCACTAGCTTTCTTTAAGCAAATGGCTTCTGCCAATCAGTTTGCCTTACAGAAAATACAATTGCAGCTCAGAAGACACTGAGGTCCCCTTGCTTTACAGAGAGCAGGGCAGATTCCATAGATCTACCAGGCTCTGCTCTCTGCCAGCCACCAGGGTCAGGGTTTGCTCCCCAAACCACATGTGTGCTCACCCTCTTCTCTGTGAGACTCAAACCCTGCCTGGCTTTCTGTATGTTGATGTGGTTTTCGTCTGTCGTGTTGATGTGCATGTGGGTCCTGTGTGATTTTGGTGGATGCCTGGCATAGTTTTGGGTGCGTGTGTGTATGATTTTTGCACACAGATTGTTTTTTTGCTTAGTATTCTTTTGGTATGTGGGTTTTGTGCTTTCTTGTTGTGGGCTTTTGCTGTGTTTTTTGGTGTGGATTTGTTCTTTCTATATTTTGTGTGGCTTTCCCTTTTGTGTATATGGCTCTGTGTGCTGTGTGGGTTTGTGTGGGTTTGGTTTTTGTTTATGTCTGTGTGGGCCTGTGCAGTCTGTGATTTTCTCATTCTCTCTGTGTGTTTGTCTCTCTGTTTGTATTTTCATGTGTAAATTCACTGGAACTTTTCAAAATCTGCACAGCTTTGCCAATTTTCACCGGGAATTTTTCTCCATTAACAAATTCTCACGTGTTCCCTACCAGTTGGTGACCATTGCCCCAGGGGCATGTCAGTCTCAGAGTCCTGATTTCCCTTTGACCCTTCCCCCTTCTACTTGGACTGGGAACTAGCCAACCAAAAACCACACTAAGTTTTAGTAAAGGGCCAACAGTCCCTTACACGAGCCAGCCCCGTGAGGGTCACCGATGGCCAGAGAAGGCAGCACAAGCTGGTCCCATGGTGTAATGGGCAGCACTCAGGGCTCTGAATCCTGCAATCTGAGTTCATATCTCAGTGGGACCTGGTATTGGTTTGTGGTAAAGCTCTGGAGCTCAAAGTGCTTAATTTCCCTGTCTCTAGTTGTTTATGAGTAAGACTTTTCCCTCCTGCTGGGTGACTCACACCCCACTGGAACCAGGTCTTTGGTTGAGGTGGCTGCAACGGATTGGGGTGTAGAAGTGGCTGTGGCTGCCTGTAGTCCTGTGGTTTGACCTGGTTGGGATTCTTGCTGCTTTACGCGATGCCCACAAGTTTGGCCCTTGTACTTGCTGCCACACCTTTCCTCTGGCCCACACGGCGCTTGAAGAAAGGAGTGCCAGGGCCAGGATTAATAGTCAGGGCTTGGCAGGAGGGAGGGTGGAGCCCAGCCTGGAGTCCCTCACACCTTCCCTCCTCCGGACACCTAGAGCAGAGGCGGCTGGTGCTGACAGCTCCAAGGGAAGGTTTATAAGCCACAGAGCAACTGAAGGCGGGTCAAGAGGAGGGGAGGACCATGCCCTTGCATGGCCAGCAGACAGCCACAAAGACCCCCGGCCAGGCTGCTCCCTGCCATACCAAACACCCACTGAAAGCGACCCACAGACCAGCATGCAGGCCAGCTGGTGATGCTCTGTGGACAACATCAGAAGAAGGTAGGAAAGCAGGGCCAGCCCCCTGGTGTGGCCTCAGTCTGTTCCCACTCATAGTGCTCACTTTTGCAGTGGGGCAGGTGATTTTACCCCAAGAGGCTTTTCCCCAGCTGGCAAGAAGCAGAGAAACACTCAGGCTCCCAAGGTGCTATTTACCAAGCCCCTCAAGCACAGGGGCAGGTGCACACTTGGAAGAGGGAAACTGCTCTACACGCTGGCCCGGGCAGCCGCCCATTTTCTTTGGCAAGTCAGGAATAGCAAAGGCTAGACTGGAAGCACCTGTGGCTCATGCCCCAGCCTTTGTGACACCCAACCCCCAACTCCTTCCCAGGCTCTAGCTGAAGCCAGAGCATTGGCCTGAGCCGCCAAGAAGAGGTTCCAGCCCTGAAGGGAGCAGGACTTTCAGCACGAAGGTAAAACTGCAGCAACACAACCATGAAGCAACTTGAACTCTGAATGCCTGCTCTGAAGTCAGACATCTTAGCCATTAGGCCACATGAGAAAAGCCCCTCCAAGCACTTCTTTAGAAAAGGCAGACACTGTGTTTCTCAGGTCTTCTACTGATGGGGAGCTGAGACTCTCTGGGCACAAGAAGCAGAGTTCCCAGCGACACGTGAGAATTAATTCTATGGAGCCAGGTGCAGGACTTTGGCAGGGAGGCTCAGGAGTGGGGGATTGGGGTGCAGTGGACGGGCTGGCTGTCTAGGTGAGGAGATTTAGTGACCCTCAGGTGCAGGAGAGAGGAAAAGAAGGAGGAATTGGCAGTGGCCATGGACAAGAAGAGGAGGGGTGGAGGTTCTTAGCAAGCCTGGCTAGCTCAGTCAGTAGAGCATCAGGCTCTTAATGAGCGGGGCCAGGGTTTGAGCTGCTGTCCAGGGACTCAGCTTTTAAGTTGCCTTGTGTGCCAGGACCCAAATGATTCCTGGTGGTGCCCAGAGCCATGTGTGGGACAGAGAGGCTGAGACTTGTGGCACCTGCTCTGCGGCAGGGATCCTGGCAGCTCAGACTCAGGGAAGGCTTCTGCGCTCAGAGGTGCTGACTTTGAGAGTTCCCAGGCAGTGCTCAATGCCTGCTCCACCTCAGGCCCTGCCCCCAAATCATCAAATCTCTTCCCACCCCACCCTGCCCCACTTCTTTTTCTCCTCACTCCTCCAGCACACCCCATCAATGGCCAGCGGGAGGCGCTGAAGGAAAAGAGGAGGAGCTTATCAGCCAGGCCTGCTAGCAGGTGGGAGGTGCAGGGGCAGAGATGGCTGCTGGGCACCTTTTTTTATTCTCTCTGTTGCTTCTGCAGCCCCCATGGATTCGCTGACTTGGCTCCTTTCACACGATAGAGAGAGGAGCAGAACCAGGGCTATGGCTGATCTATGGGGCACTAGGTGAGTGCCAGAGGCTTCAGGTGCTGAGAAGTGGTGTCCCAGGAATCTCTATGAAAGGAGCAGAACAGGATTTACTTGGGGTGGGGAGAGAATTGAGTGTCTCATGGGGTTGTTGAGGGGTATTGCCCGGGTTAGAGAGTAGCTAAAACACAGGCCTCACTGTGAGCAGGATTTGAACCTGCACAGGAGAACCCTATTGGATTTCAACTCTAACGCCTTAACCACTTGGCCATCACAGCTGTGAGCACAAAACTGCCCCACTGCCAGAGAAACTGGTAAAGAATCACAATGCCCAGGTGTGAAGTCATCTGAACTACAGATTTCCCACAGCAAACCTGGCTCCCAAAGCACAGGGGGGATTTGGGTTTGTTCTCTTTGCTCAGCCATGTGCAGTCGCACAGAGAGCGCGTTTAAAAGTCTCCCCCCCACAGAGCGGGAATGGGAAATGATTCTTAACTTGAATGAGGTAGCGGCAGCAGCTGCGTGGTGGGTTGGGCTGGTGACCCGGGTCCATCTCCTGGGGTCGGTTGGGTTCATGCTCAGACGACTGGCCCAGTTACCGGCCGAGCCCCCCAGCCACGCTGCTGCTGTTAGCGCACTAGCCTTGGGTGGAAGCTGCTGGCTGGCTGGACCCTGAGGGTGGATCCGGCACTAGGGGAAACCCTCCAGCCTGGAGATTCGTTGCCGAGATTCCTGGGAGCTGCCCATCCCCATGGCTTGTGTGGCTGCCCCCCGGGGCCCAGCAATGGCTCTGGAGGGTGACTCGCGGCACCTGGGGGGAGGTGATCCACGCAGCGGGCAGCTGGGGGGTCTGACTTACTGATAAAATTGGTCTCTTCATTCCCTGGTGCTCGGCAGCCTGGGTCAATACCGACACCTCCCAGGAACAGGTCGGGGTTGGGTGGGGTTAGAATTTCCCTCCAAAGTGATTTTAGGGTCTGATCCTGCAAGTCCCCCATGTACTCAGTACAGGATGGGTCCAGGCACCTCACTCGATCCAGTGCTGGCGTGTACAGCAGAGAATTGGAAGCGGCAAATCAGTGGGTCATATAAAGAGACTAGAAATACAAGAAGTTACTTTTGAAAGGAGAAAAGAAAAAGACGACATTCCCGAGCTGTTTAATAGGGCGTTTGCCCCTTGCAGGCTGCGAAGGGAAATCTCAGGGGTTGTGTTCACCTGTTCCCAGGGCTGTGTCCTCAAGACAGATTTGTGGGAGAAAGGAAATCACCACCGAGAGAGGAGTTGGGCTCAGGGTGGATTTTTGTGCTTTGGCAGGAAATTTAGGATCTGGGACTGGAGCCTTAAAGAGGGAGCGGGTGAAGGCTCCCCTCTGCTTTCAGGCTGAAGGAATCCTGGGTTTGGTCAGTCCATCCGGGGGGGTCACATCGCTCCCAGGCAAAGAGAGGAGGAGAACTCCCCCTACAATGACACATGCAGATCCTGGAGAAGAAGAAAGAGACAAGAGACCACTAGGAGGTGAAGGTGACTGAGGAGGGGAATCCCTTGTGCATGTTACAGAACACTTGGGAAGCTGTGGCCATTCAAACACACTGAGCTTTACTAATGAGCAAGGCCAAACTGCTGTGACTCGGAGAAGGCTTTAGGTGTCATAATGAACAAACAACTCAGCATGAAATGCCCGTGCGATGCTGTCGTTGTCCTTGGATGTACAGACAAGAGAACAGTGACTAGATATAGGGCACTAGTGTTATCTCTGTATAACATTGGTCAGACCAACACTGGACTCTTGCACACAGTCATCTTGGCCACATTTTAAGATGAAGAACGAAAAATTGGATGGGGGGCAGAGAAGAGAAAAAAAAGTGCTGAAAAGTTGCCTTCCAGTGCAAGACAAGAGCTCAGTCTGCTCAGTTTATCACAGAGAAGACCAAGAGGTCACTTGATGACAGTGTGTAAATCCCCTCCCAAAGAGAAAATTCTGGGTACTGAAGGGTTCTTTAACCCAGCAGCAAAAGGCAGAACAAGAACCAGTGGCTGGAAATTAATGGCAGAGAAACTAAAATGAGAAATAAGGGATACATTTGCAATCGGGTGATTAAACACTGGAACAAAGTACCCAGGGCAATGATGGATTCTTCACCCCACATGGGGGTGGCAAGAGGGGACAGGGGGTGCTGAAGAAAGTGCTCTCGGGTGAGATAGAACACCATTTCTCTCCGGTGCTTGGCTGGTGGCCTTGCTCTCATGCTCAGGGTCTCCCTGATCTCCGTTGCTGGGGTCAGGAAGGAATTTCCCCCAGCTCACACTGGCAGTGATGTTGGAGTTTTTGTCATCCTCTGTGGCATGGGGCACAAGTCACTTGCCCAGATCAGCTGGGTACCTCTCACCAAATCCACTCCAGTGCAGGGGCCTCCAGTATTGGTACCCCTCTGCCTCTCCTATGCTCCGTCTGTGGCACACAACGGGATATTCTCCTAAGGGCTGGAATATTTTGATTTAATCCCAGTGGTTGGGCTCTGTGCAGGGGTGACTTTGTGGCCTGTCACATGCATGGGGGTTAGACAGGATTATTTAGTTGTCTTGACTGGCCTTAAAATCTAGACATGGATGTTCTGGCTACAATGTTGCAGTGTCTGACTCGTGGTCTCTCCAGCTCCCAAGGGCCTCGTTCCAATCGAATTCCAGGCCAGGATTCAGAGACTGGCAGCTGCAGGGCAAGGCAATGGGGGCTGGTGGGAGTCACTTTGGGGCTGTCACTAGCCACAGAAAACAAAACCTCTCCCAACATCCTGACTGCTGCCATCAGGTCATCTGGCCGTAGAGGAGCCGGGTCAGCGCCCCCCGTGGAAGGAGATGGGGGGATGGAAACCCCCGGGATGGGGAGTTGTGTGTTTCAGCCGTGTTAGTATCACTCAAACACATGCACAGTACCCACACGCAGAGCCAGTTCATTCTGTAAAACCCCCAGACCCACGAGGGACGTGTTAATCTCAGCACAAGTTCTGCTTTAACCCACTAGAAATAACCCTGTAATTATTGTGGTGTCTCAGTGCCAGAGGACGCCAAACCCCTCAGCTGTCAGTAGAGCAGCCCGGGCCCGTGGGAGCCGGGCGGGGGGGCCACAGGGCAGAGGCAGCACAGAGTGAAAGGGCTTCACCCCCCCCCAGATGGGCCTGGGGGGGTAACGGGGGGGCTGAGTTGTCTCTTTCCCATCCTCCCAAGGATTGCGGAGACAAGCAGGTGTGAGCCCCGGGCTCAGATTTCTAATTGTAGCTGTGATGGCAGAATGGGAGGAGGGTTGAAGCCGAAACCCTGGGGTGCAGGAGTAGCGAGAAGAGGAGCCTCACCACCATTGCTTTTTCTTTTCCTCTTGTGTTGTGTTTCATACCAAGGGAAAAGAAGTCGCTGGGACGGAGTCCAGCCCTGAGGTGAGATGGAAAGTGAACAAGAGCAGTGACAGCGTGAATCCTGTTGATGCCAGGCAAGAGCTGCCCAACTGGGACGAGAGTAACCGTCTCTGTCGGTGAGATGTGTATCTGGTTTGGGAAGGGCTCTGGTCACAGCTCTTCTGGCTCCAGGCAGGGACTTCCCGTTATCTGGGTGTGGGTTTCCGGACTATCTGTGGCTTCAAGGGAGATGATGTTGCCATTTGTGAAAGCTGATCATCTCTCTGGCCAGGAGTGGTGTGTGCTCCCTAGCAGAAAGTTGGATCCATGAGGGTGACTCCCTGTTGTGAATTTCTTTCGTCCTCCTAGGTTTCTCTCTCTGTGTTGGCCAACTTTCACTCAAACTCTCTCTGTCCTTTCATGGACAGCTGTCATGTTCAGTTTCCTGCATTCTCTTTCTCTGCTCCCCCTCCCCCAGTCTCCTATGGGCTCAGCTGGGTCTATCTACCCACGGGCAGGGTCTCTGCCATACTGGGAAGGATGTGTCCTGCCTGCCAGGATAAGGGGGTTGCTCCTCCCACCCCCTATCTTCCGGAAGACCTCATTGCTGTAACTGGGTCACAGTGTGAGTGGCCATTCATGTCTTTGGGACTGTGAGGTCTGAGAGTGAGAGGGGTGGGCTCACGGTCATGGCTTTGGGCAGAGGAGAAGTGGGGCTGGGATTAGAGATGCCCCTTTCACCCGCTAGTTCCATTACTGCATCACTCAAAAGCCTCGCTCAGGGTCCACTATGCTTCCTTGTGCCGGGCACTGCAGGGACAATCAGAGGGACAGCAGGATGCATGAGGAAATAGATGAGTGTGTGAGGCAGATGGGTGAAGGGGTGTGTGTGGCATACATTGGGGATGGATGGGGGGTTGAGGGCTGGACGGACAGCGGGACAGATGGAGAGCTGCAGGGACGGATGGTGATGTCACAGGCTGGACTTGTGATGGGTTCAGCTCATGGCCACTGACTCTGTCATCTCCTGCCCCCATCTGCCCGTCTGACTGTGCCCCTGTTTCTTGCAGGCAGCACTCAGCAGAGTCTGGCCCTGTTATTACACTGGTGCCTCCATCCAGCGCACACCTGTGCATAATGTGCTGCTGGAGAGCTCAGGCAGGGAGAAGCATGTGGCTCACGGCTGCTGAACCAGCTACTCCAAAGAGTGCCGCAGATCTCCCCCTCCTTGGGCAGCAACACCCTGACCGGGGGGTTCCCTGTCCCTCCTCGCTGCCAAAGCAGCCTGCTCAGCGCAGAAACCGAGGTCACCTGCCTCCGCCCAGCCTCTAGCTGGAGCTGCTCCAGCCCCGAATTGCTGGTATCCAGCCTGACCGTAGTTGTTGTGATGTCCTAGTGGAGTCCGTTCTTTCTCCCTGGTAGATTATGGTTTTCCCCACTGCAGTTAGTTGCTCTTTCTCCACTTCCCCATAGCCCCTCCCCAGTGATAGTGACCCCTGCTGGCCAGGAACGGGAGTGTCCTGTAGGTGCCTTCTTGTAGGAGCAGTGACTCCTGGTGGCGAGGGGCAGCAATGCCTGGCATGTATCCCCCCTGGCATTGCTGCAGAGACCCCTGGTGGCAACTGAGGGCAGTTGTCTATGTGACCCCACTACTGCCATTGTGCCTGTGAGCGCTGGTGGGTAGGTGAGGCAGGGCCTTGTATGTATATCAGCCATTGGAGCAGAGCCCTCTGCGTATCCCACTCTCATCTCGGTGACTCGTGTTGCCCAGGTGGGGCAGTTCCCTGTGTGTATTTACTTCCCCAACCCCTGCATTGGGCCTGTGACCAGTGGTAGCCAGAGGAGTCAGTGCCCAAGCTGTATTCTTCACCTCCCCCAAGGTGGCAGGGTGCCTGGGTGGCTGTGTCAGGCAGTGCCCTGGGTATCTTCCAACCCCTTTGTGGCAGTGAGCCCTGCTTCTGGTGTGCATCACTCCCCCACTAGGGATGTGCACTGGTGGCCAAGTATGGCAGTGCCCTTTGTGTAGCCCCCTCTCTCCCCTCCCCCCTCCGCAGGGTGACCAGATAGAAAGTGTGAAGAATTGGGATGGGGTGGAGGATAATAGGCACCTACATAAGAAAAAGGCACCGAATATCAGGACTGTCCCTATAAAATCGGGACATCTGGTTACCCTATCCCCTCGACCCCTGTGCCAGGTATGGCAGTCACTGATCCCTGGCATCCCTGTGGGGCAATACCCTCTGTATATCCCCCAATTGGGGCAGTGACCCCTGCTGGTCAGGTGGGGCAGTGCCCTGTGTGTGTGTGTCCCCTATTTAGGTAGTGACCCCGATGGCTGAGTGAGGCAGTGGCCTTTGATTTCCTCTTCTCTCCCCAGCCCCCTCTGTCTCTGGGGTAGGGCCCCCAGTTGGGGCACTACTCAATGTGTATCTCTACTAATTGGAGCAGTGACCTCCCCGTGGTGCCCTGGTGTGGCAGTGCCCTATTGGTATCTCCCTCCCCCTCTCCCCACGCCATTGTGGTAGTGGCCACTCCAGGCAGTGGCCCGTTTATCATCTCCCCCCCACCAGCACCAGGGCAGCAGTGCCACCTGGTGGCCATGTGCGGCAGTGCCCTGCCTGTATCCCCCCCAACCATTGCTGCAGTGACCCGAGGTGCCCAGTTTGAGTAGTAGCCTGTGTGTACCTCACCTCTTGGGGCAGTAACGTGTGGGGCCAGCTAAGACAGTGCACAGTCTGTGACGTCTGGTGGCCACGTGGGGCAGTAGCCTGTACGTACCATCTCCTCTGGAGAAGTGACCCATCTCCAGGGGCCCCAACCGTGCGGGCCCTGACCCCAGCTACAGGAGCCCCACCCATGGGGGCCCTGACCCCAGCTCCAGGGGCCCAACCCGTGGTGGCCCTGATCTAAGCTCCAAGGGCCCCACCCATGCGGGCCCTGACCACAGCTTCAGGGGCCCCACCCATCGGGGCCCTGACCCCAGCCCCAGGGGCCCGACCCGTGTGGGCCTTGACCCCAGCTCCAGGGGCCCCACCCATGGAGGCCCTGACCCCAGCTCCAGGGGCCAAACCCGTCAGGGCCCTGATCGCAGCTCCAGGGACCCAACCCGTGCATCACCTGACCCCACCTCCAGAGGCCAAACCTTGCGAGCCCTAACACCAGCTCCAAGGTCACAGCCCGTGCGGGCCCTGACCCCAGCTCCAGCGGTTCAACCCATGGGGGCGAAGACCCCAGCTCCAGGGGCCCAGCCCGTGCAGGTCTTGACCTAAGCTCCAGGGATGAAACCCGTGGGGGCAAGGACCCCAGCTCCAGGGGCCCAACCCTTGGGGGCCCTAAACCCAGCTCCAGGGGCCCAACCCAGTGGGGCCCTGACCCCAGTTCCAGGGGCCCAACTCGTATAAGTCCTGACCCCAACTCCAGGGGCCCAACCCATCGGGGCCCTGACACCAACTCAAGGGGCCCAACCTGTGGGGGCCCTGACCCCAGCTCCAGGGGCCCAACCCGTGCGGGGCCTGACCCCAGTTCCAGGGGTCCAACCCAGCGGGGCCCTAATTCCAGCTCCAGAGGCCCAACCTATGGCGGCCATGACACCAGCTCTAGGGGCCCAACCTGTACAGGTCCTGACCCAGCTCCAGGGGCCCAACCCGTGAGGACCCTGACCCCACCACCAGGGGCCCAATTCGTGCAGGCCCTCACCCCAGGTCCAGGGGCCCCACCCGTTGGGGACCTGACCCCAGCTCCAGAGGCCCAACCCATGGGGCCCCTCACCCCATCTCCAGGGGCCCCACCTGTGGGGGCCCTGACCCCAGCTCCAGGGGCCCAACCTGTGCCGGCCCTGACCCCAGCTCCAGGGCCCCAACCCGTGGGGGCCCTGACTCCAGCTCCAGGGGCGCTCCCCGTGGGGGCCCTGACCACACCTATAGGAGCACACCCCTTACGGGCCCTGACCCCAGCTACAGGGGCCAAACCCATAGGGGCCCTGACCCCAGCTCCAGGGGCCCAACCCGTGGGGGCCCTCACCCCAGCTCCAGGGGCCCCATCCGTGGAGGCCCTGACCCCAGCTCCAGGGGCCCCACACGTGCGGTCCACGACCGCAGCTACAGAAGCCCCACCTGTGGGGGCCCTGACCCCAGCTCCAGGGGCCAAACCCGTCAGGGCCCTGACCCCAGCTCCAGGGACCCAACCCGCAGGGGCCCTAACCCCAGCTCCAGGGACCCAATCAATGCGGGCCCTGACCCCAGCTCCAGGAACCCAACCCGTGCGTCCCCTGACCCCAGCTCCGGGGGCCCAACCCTTGCGAGCCCTGACCTGAGCTCCAAGGTCACAGCCCCTGGGGGCTCTGACCTCAGCTCCAGGGGCCCCAACCATGCGGGCCCTGACCCCAGCTACAGCAGCCCCACCTGTGGAGGCCCTGACCCTAGCTCCAGGAGCCCCACCTGTGCGGGCCCCGACCCCAGCTGCAGGGGCCCCACCCGTGGTGGCCCTGACCTAAGATCCAGGGGCGCCACCCGTGCAGGCCCTGATCTCAGCTCCCAGGACCCCACCCATCGGGGCCCTAACCTCAGCTCCAGGGGCCCAAACCGTGCGGGCCCAGACCCCAGCTCTGGGGGCCCAACCTTGGGAGCTCAGACCCCAGCTCCAGTGGCCAAACCCGTAGGGGCCCTGACTCAGCTCCAGGGGCCCAACCCGTGCGGTCCCTCACCCCAGGTCCAGGGGCCCCACCCGTGTTGGCCCTAACCCCAGATCCAGGGGCCAAACCCATGTTGGCCCTGACTCCAGCTCCAGGAGCCCAACCCGTAGGGCCCTGGCCCCAGCTCCATGGGCGCCACCCATAGGGGCCCTGACTCCAGCTCCAGGGGCCTAACATATGTGGGCCCTGACCCCAGCTCCAGGGCCCCAACCCGTGGAGGTCCTCACCCCAGCTCCACCGGCCCAACCCATGCTAGCCCTGCCCCAGCTCCAGGGGCCCCACACGTGGGGACCCTACCCCTGCTCCAGGGGCCCCAATCGTGCGGGCCCTGACTCCAGCTCCATGGGCCCAACCCGTGGGGGCCCTGACCCGAGCTCCAGAGCCCCAACCCGTGAGGGTCCTAACCCCAGCTCCAGTGGCTCCACCACTGCGGGCCCTGACCACAGCTCAAGGGGTCCAACCCGTGGGGGCCCTGTCCCCAGCTCCAGGGGTCCGACCCGTGCGGGCCCTTACTCCAGCTGCAGGGGCCCAACCCATACGGGCCCTGACCCCAGCCCCAGGCGCCGAACTCGTGGGGGCCCTGACCCCAGCCTCAAGGGCCCAACACCTGGGGGCCCAGACCCCAGCTCCAGGGGCCCAACCCGTGCGGGCCGTGACCCCAGAAATAGGGGTCCCACCCGTGGGGTCCTTGACCCCAGCTCCAGGGCCCAAACCGTGGGGACCCTGACCCCAGCTCCAGGGCCCAACCCGTGGGGAACCTGACCCCAGCTCCAGTAGCCCAACCCGTGTGGGCCCTGACCCCAACTCCAGGGGCCCAACCCGTGCGGGGCTAACCCCACCTCCAGGGGCCCAAACCGTACAAGTCCTGACCCTGACTCCAGGGGCCAAACACGTGGGGGCCCTGACCCCAGCCTCAAGGGCCAACCCCTGGGGGCCCAGACTCCAGCTCCAGGGGCCCAACCCGTGCAGGCCCTGACATTAGCTCCAGTGGTCCATCCTGTGCGGGCCATGACCCCAGCTCCAGGGCCCCCCCCTTGGGGGCCCTGACCCCAGTCCCAGGGGCCCAAGCCGTCGGGGCCCGGACCCCAGCTCCAGGGGCAAAACCCGTGCGGGGCCCTGACCCCACCTCCAGGGGCCCAACCCGTAAGAGTCCTGACCCAGACTCCAGGTGCCCAACCCATTCGGGCCCTGACACCAGCTCCAGTGGCAGATCCTGTGCGGGCCGTAACCGCAGCTCCAGGGCCCCCCCTCTTGGGGGCCCTGACCCCAGCTCCAGGGGCCCAAGCCAGTGGGGCCCTGACCCCAGCTCCCGGGGCCCAACTCATCGGGGCCCTGACCCCAGCTCCAGGGGCCCAACCCGTGCGGAGCGTGACCCCCTCTCCAGGGACCCAAACCGGTAGGGCCCTGACCGCAGCTCAAGGGGCCCAACCAGTAGGGGCCCTGACCCGAGCTCCAGGGGCCCAACCCGTACGGGCCCTGACCCCAGCTCCAGGGGCCCAACCCGTGGGGGCCCTGACCCGAGCTCCAGGGGCCCAACCCGTGCGGGCCCTGACCCCAACTCCAGCGGCTGAACCCGCGGGGTCAAAGACCCCAACTTCAGGCGCCAAGCCCGTGTGGACGCTGACCCCAGCTCCAAGGACCCAACCCGTGGGGGCCCTGACCTCAGCTCCAGGGGCCAACTCGTGGCAGCCCTAACTCCCTCTCCAGATTGTGAACACGTGGGGGCCCTGACCCAATCTCCAGGGGCCCAACCCGTACGGGCCCTGACCCCAGTTCCAAGGGTCTAGCCCGTACTGGCCCTGACCCCAGCGCCAGCAGCTCAGCTCGTGGGGGCAAGGACCCCAGCTCCAGGGGCGAAACCCGTGCGGGGACTGACCCCTGCTCCAGGGGCCCCACACGTGTGGGCCCTGACCCCAGCTCCAGGGGCCCCACCCGTAGGGGCCCTAACCCCAGCTCCAGGGGCCCAACCCGGTGGGGCCCTGACCGCAGCTCCAGGGGCCCAACCAGTGGGGGCCCTGACCCCGGCTCCAGGGGCCCAACCCGTACGGGCCCTGACCCCAGATCCAGGGGCCCAACCCGTAGGGGCCCTGACACCAGCTCCAGTGGCCCATCGTGTGCGGGCCGTGACCCCAGCTCCAAGGGCCCAACCCGTAGGGACCCTGACCCCAGCTCCAGGGCCCCAACCCGTGCGGGGCCTGACCCCAGCTCCAAGGGCCCAACCCGTAGGGGCCCTGAACCCAGCTCCAGGGCCCCAACCCGTGCGGGGCCTGACCCCAGCTCCAGGGGCCCAAGCCGGTAAGGCCCTGACCCCAGCTCCAGGGGCCCAACCCGTGGGGACCCTGCCCCCAGCTCCAGGGGCCTTACCTGTGCGGGCCCTATCTCCAGCTCCAGGGGCCCAACCCCTGGGGGCCCTGACCCCAGCTCCAGGGGCCCAACCCGTGGGGGCCGTGACCCCAGCTCCAGGGGCCCAACCTGTCGGGGCCCTGACCCCAGCTCCAGGGGCCCAACCCGTGCGGGGCTAACCCCACCTCCAGGGGCCCAAACCGTACGAGTCCTGACCCTGACTCCAGGGGCCCAACACGTGGGGGCCCTGACCCCAGCCTCAAGGGCCAACCCCTGGGGGCCCAGACTCCAGCTCCAGGGACCCAACCCGTGCAGGCCCTGACACTAGCTCCAGTGGTCCATCCTGTGCGGGCCATTACCCCAGCTCCAGGGGCCCCCCCCTTGGGGGCCCTGACCCCAGTCCCAGGGGTCCAACCCGTCGGGGCCCTGACCCCAGCTCCAGGGGCAAAACCCGTGCGGGGCCCTGACCCCACCTCCAGGGGCCCAACCTGTAAGAGTCCTGACCCCGACTCCAGGTGCCCAACCCATTCGGGCCCTGACACCAGCTCCAGTGGCAGATCCTGTGCGGGCCGTAACCGCAGCTCCAGGGCCCCCCCTCTTGGGGGCCCTGACCCCAGCTCCAGGGGCCCAAGCCAGTGGGGACCTGACCCCAGCTCCAGGGGCCCCACCCGTGCGGGCCCTATCTCCAGCTCCAGGGGCCCAACCCCTGGGGGCCCTGACCCCAGCTCCAGGGGCCCAACCCGTGCGGGGCTAACCCCACCTCCAGGGGCCCAAACCGTATGAGTCCTGACCCTGACTCCAGGGGCCCAACACGTGGGGGCCCTGACCCCAGCTCCAGGGGCCCAATCCGTGGGGGCCCTGACCCCAGCCTCAAGGGCCCAACCCCTGGGGGCCCAGACCCCAGCTCCAGGGGCCCAACCCGTGCAGGCCCTGACCCCACCTCCAGGGGCCCAACCCATTCGGGCCCTGACACCAGCTCCAGTGGCAGATCCTGTGCGGTCCGTAACCCCAGCTCCAGGGCCCCCCACCTTGGGGGCCCTGACCCCAGCTCCAGGGGCCCAAGCCAGTGGGGCCCTGACCCCAGCTCCCGGGGCCCAACTCATCGGGGCCCTGACCCCAGATCCAGGGGCCCAACCCGTGCGGAGCCTGACCCCCTCTCCAGGGACCCAAACCGGTGGGGCCCTGACCGCAGCTCAAGGGGCCCAACCAGTAGGGGCCCTGACCCGAGCTCTAGGGGCCCAACCCGTACGGGCCCTGACCCCAGCTACAGGGGCCCAACCCGTGGGGGCCGTGACCCGAGCTCCAGGGGCCCAACCCGTGCGGGCCCTGACCCCAACTCCAGCGGCTGAACCCGCGGGGGCAAAGACCCCAACCCCAGGCGCCAAACCCGTGTGGACGCTGACCCCAGCTCCAAGGACCCAACCCTTGGGGGCCCTGACCTCAGCTCCAGGGGCCAACCCGTGGCAGCCCTAACTCCCTCTCCAGATTGTGAACACGTGGGGGCCCTGACCCAATCTCCAGGGGCCCAACCCGTACGGGCCCTGACCCCAGTTCCAAGGGTCTAGCCCGTACTGGCCCTGACCCCAGCGCCAGCGGCTCAGCTCGTGGGGGCAAGGACCCCAGCTCCAGGGGCGAAACCCGTGCGGGGACTGACCCCTGCTCCAGGGGCCCCACCCGTGTGGGCCCTGACCCCAGCTCCAGGGGCCCCACCCGTAGGGGCCCTAACCCCAGCTCCAGGGGCCCAACCCGTGCGGGCTCTGACCCCAGCTCCAGGGGCACAAGCCATCGGGGCCCTGACCCCAGCTCCAAGGACACAACGCGTGCCGGCCCTAACCCCAGCTCCAGGGGCCCAGCCCGTGCGGGCCTTAACCTCAGCTCCAGGGGCTCAACCCGTGGGGGCAAGGACCCCAGCTCCAGAGGGCCATCCCGTGCGGGCCCTGACCCCAGCACCAGCAGCTGAGCCCGTGGGGGCAAGGACCCCAGCTCCAGGGTCCCAGCCCGTGCGGGCCTTCACCCAAGCTCCAGGGGCTCAACCTGTGGGGGCCCTGACCCCAGCTCCAGGTGCTCAACCCGTGCGGGGCATGACCCTAGCTCCAGAAGCCCAACCAGGTGGGGCCCTAACCCCAGCTCCAGGGGCCCAACCCATGGGAGCCCTGACTCCAGCTCCAGGGGCCCAACCCGTTGGGGCCCTAACCTCAGCTCCAGGGTCCCAACCCGTGCGTCCCCTGACCCCAGCTCCAGGGGCCCCACACGTGTGGGCCCTGACCCGAGTTACAGGAGTCCCACCCATGGGGGCTCTGACCCCAGCTCCAGGGGCCCCACCCGTGGGGGCCCTGACCACAGCTCCAGGGGCTCCACACATGCGGTCCCCGACCCCAGGTACAGGAGCCCCAGCCGTGGAGGCCATGACCCCAGCTCCAGGGGCCCCACCCGTGGAGGCACTAATCCCAGCTCCAGGAGCTCAACCCGTGCAGGCCCTGACCCCAGCTCCAGGGGCCAAACCCGTCGCGGCCCTGACCCCAGCTCCATGGGCCCAGCCCGTGCGGGCCCCGACCGCAGCTCCAGCGGCTCAACCCGGTGGGGCAAGGACACCAGCTCCACAGGACCCGCCCGTGCGGACCTTCACCCAAGCTCTAGTGGCCCAACCCGTGGGGGCCCTGACCTCAGCTCCAGGAACCCCACCTGTGCGGGCCCCGACCCCAGCTCCAGGAGCCCCACCCGTGGTAGCCCTGACCTAAGTTCCAGGGGCCCCACCCGTGCGGGCCCTGACCCCAGCTCCAGGGGCCCAACCCATCGGGGCCCTGACCCAAGCTCCAGACGCCCAACCAGGTGGGTCCCTTACCCCAGCTCCAGGGGCCCAACCCCTGGGGGCCCTGACCCCAGCTCCAGGGGCCCAACCCGTCGGGCCCCTGACCCCAGCTCCAGGGGCCCAACCCGTGCTGGGCTAAACCCACCTCCAGGGGCCCAAACCGTATGAGTCCTGACCCTGACTCCAGGGGCCCAACACGTGGGGGCCCTGACCCCAGCTCCAGGGGCCCAACCCGTGCAGGCCCTGACACCAGCTCCAGTGGCCCATCCTGTGCGGGCCATGACCCCAGCTCCAGGGGCCCCCCCCTTGGGGGCCCTGACCCCAGCTCCAGGGGCCAAACCCATGCGGGGCCCTGACCCCACCTCCAGGGGCCGAACGCATTCGGGCCCTGACACCAGCTCCAGTGGCAGATCCTGTGCGGTCCGTAACCCCAGCTCCAGGGCCCCCCCCCCTTGGGGGCCCTGACCCCAGCTCCAGGGGCCCAAGCCAGTGGGGCCCTGACCCCAGCTCCCGGGGCTCAACTCATCGGGGCCCTGACCCCAGCTCCAGGGACCCAACCCGTGCAGAACCTGACCCCCGCTCCAGGGACCCAAACCGGTGGGGCCCTGACCGCAGCTCAAGGGGCCCAACCAGTAGGGGCCCTGACCCGAGCTCCAGGGGCCCAACCCGTACGGGCCCTGACCCCAGCTCCAGGGGCCCATCCCGTGGGGGCCCTGACCCCAACTCCAGGCGCCAAACCCGTGTGGATGCTGACCCCAGCTCCAAGGACCCAACCCGTGGGGGCCCTGACTTCAGCTCCAGGGGCCAACCCGTGGCAGCCCTAACTCCCTCTCCAGATTGTGAACACGTGGGGGCCCTGACCCAAGCTCCAGGGGTCCAACCCGTACGGGCCCTGACCCGAGTTCCAAGGGCCTAGCCCGTACTGGCCCTGAGCCCAGCGCCAGCGGCTCAGCTCGTGGTGGCAAGGACCCCATCTCCAAGGGCGAAACCCGTGCAGGGACTGACCCCTGCTCCAGGGGCCCCACCCGTGTGGGCCCTGACCCCAGCTCCAGGGGCCCCACCAGTAGGGGCCCTAACCCCAGCTCCAGGGGCCCAACCCGTGCGGGATCTGACCCCAGCTCCAGGGGCACAAGCCATCGGGGCCCTGACCCCAGCTCCAGGGGCCCAACCTGTGCGGGCTCTGACCCCAGCTCCAGGGGCACAAGCCATCGGGGCCCTGACCCCAGCTCCAAGGACACAACCCGTGCCGGCCCTAACCCCAGCTCCAGGGGCTCAACCCGTGGGGGCAAGGACCCCAGCTCCAGAGGCCCATCCCGTGTAGCCTTGACCCAAGCTCCAGGGGCCCAACCCTTGGGAGCCCTGACCCGAGCTCCAGAGGCCCAACGCGTGGGGGCCCTGACCCCCGTTTCAGGGGCCCAACCCGTGCCGGCCCTGACCCCAGCTCCAGGGGCCCACCCCGTGCGGACCCTGACCCCAGCTCCAGGGGCCAAACCCATGCGGGCCCTGACCCTAACTCCAGGGTCCCAACCCGTGCGTCCCCTGACCCCAGCTCCAGGGGCCCCACACGTGCGGGACCTGACCACAGCTACAGGGGCCAAACCTGTTTCGGGCCCTGTCTCCAGCTCCAGGAGCCCAACCCGTAGGGTATTAACCCCAGCTCCAGGGACCCCACCCATGGTGGCCCTGACCTAAGCTCCAGCGGCCCCACCCATGTGGGCCCTGACCGCAGCTCCAGGGGCCCCACCCGTGCGGGCCCTGACCTCAGCTCCAGGGGCCAAACCCGTTGAGGCCCTGACCCCAGCTCCATGGGCCCATCCCGTGCGGGCCCTGACCCCTGCACCAGCAGCTGAGCCCGTGGGGGCAAGGACCCCAGCTCCAGGGTCCCAGCCCGTGCGGGCCTTCACCCAAGCTCCAGGGGCCCAACCTGTGGGGGCCCTGACCCCAGCTCCAGGTGCTCAACCCGTGCGGGGCACGACCCTAGCTCCAGAAGCCCAACCAGGTGGGGCCCTAACCCCAGCTCCAGGGGCCCAACCCATGGGGGCCCTGACCCCAGATCCAGGGGCCCAACCCGTTGGGGCCCTAACCTCAGCTCCAGGGTCCCAACCCGTGCGTCCCCTGACCCCAGCTCCAGGGGCCCCACACGTGCGGGCCCTGACCCGAGTTACAGGAGTCCCACTCATGGGGGCTCTGACCCCAGCTCCAGGGGTCCCACCCGTGGGGGCCCTGACCACAGCTCCAGGGGCTCCACACATGCGGTCCCCGACCCCAGGTACAGGAGCCCCAGCCGTGGAGGCCATGACCCCAGCTCCAGGAGCCCCACCTGTGCGGACCCCGACCCCAGCTCCAGGGGCCCCACCCGTGCTGGCCCTGACCTAAGCTCCAGGGGCCCCACCCGTGCGGGCCCTGACCTTAGCTCCAGGGGCCTCACCCGTGAGGGCCCTAATCCCATCTCCAGGTGCCCAACCCATGCGGGGCCTGACCCTAGCTCCAGACGACCAACCAGGTGGGTCCCTTACCCCAGCTCCAGGGGCCCAACCCATGGGGTCCCTGACCCCAGCTCCAGGGACTCAACCAGGTGGGGCCCTAACCGCACCTCCAGGGGCCCAACCCGTGAGGGCCCTGACTCCAGCTCCAAGGGCCAAACCCGTGCCTTCCCTGACCCCAGCTCCAGCAGCTGAGCCTGTGGGAGCAAGGACCCCAGCTCCACGGGCCCAACCCTTGGGAGCCCTGACCCAAGCTCCAGGGGCCCAACCAATGCGGGCCCTGACCTCAGCTCCAGGGGCCCAACCCGGCGGGGTCCTGACCCCCGCTCCAGAGTCCCAACCCGTGCAGGCCCTGACCCCAGCTCCAGGGGCCAAACCTATGGGGACCCTGACCCCAGATCAAAGGGCCAAACCCGTGGGGGCCCTGACCGCAGCTCCAGAGGCCCAACGCGTGGGGGCCCTGACCCCCGCTCCAGGGGCCGAACCCATGCCAATCCTGACCCCAGCTCCAGGGGCCAAACCCATGCGGGCCCTGATCCCAGCTCCAGATTTCCAACGCGTACGTCCCCTGACCCCAGCTCCAGGAGCCCCACCCGTGCGGGCCCTGAACCCAGCTACAGGAGCCCCACCCGTGGGAGCCCTGACCCCAGCTCCAGGAGCCCCACCTGTGCGGGCACCGACCCAAGCTCCAGCGGCTCAGCCCGTGGGGGCATGGACCCCAGCTCCAGAGGCCCAGCCCGTGCGGGCCTTGACCCAAGCTCCAGTGGCCCAACCCGTGGGGGCCCTAACCCCTGCTCCAGGGACCCAGTCCGTTGGGGCTCTGACCCCAGCTCCAGGGGCCCACCCCGTGCGGGCCCTGACCCCAGCTCCAGGGGCCCAACCCATGCAAGGCCTGACCCCATCTCCAGGGGCCCAACCCGTTGGGGTCCTGACCCCAGCTCCAGGGGCCCAACCCGTGGGGGCCCTGACCCCGGCTCCAGGGGCCCAACCCGTGGGAGCCCTGACCCCACCTCGAGGGGCCCAACCCGTGCGGGCCCTCACCCTAGGTCCAGAGGCCAAACCCATTGGGGCCCTGACCCCAGCTCCAGGGGCCAAACCCGTGTGGGCCCTGACCCCAGCTCCAGAGGCCTAACACGTGGGGGCCCTGACCCCCGCTACAGGGGCCCAACCCGTGCCGGCCCTGACCCCAGCTCCAGGGGCCCACTCCGTGCGGGCCCTGACCCCAGCTCCAGGGTCCCAACCCATGCAGGCCCTGACCCCAGCTCCAGGGGCCCCACACGTGCGGGCCCTGACCGAGGTTTCAGGACCCCACCCGTGGGGGCTCTAACCTCAGCTTCAGGGGCCCCACACGTACGGGCCATGACCCCAGCTACGGGAGCCCCACCCGTGGGAGCCCTGACCGCAGCTCCAGGAGCCCCATCTGTACGGGCCCCGACCCTAGCTCCAGCGGCTCAGCCCTTGGGGGAAGGACCCCAGCTCCAGAGGCCCAGCGCGTGCGGCCCTTGACCCAAGCTCCAGTGTCTCAACCCGTGGGGGCCCTGACCCCAGCTCCAGGGGCCGAGCCCGTTGGGGCCCTGACCCCAGCTCCAGGGCCCCAACCCGTGCGGGGCCTGACCCCAGCTCCAGAGGCCCAATGTGTGAGGGCCCTCACCCCCACTCCAGGGGTCCAACCCGTGCCGGCCCTGACACCAGCTCCAGGGACCCAACCTATGGGGGGCCCTGACCCCAGCTCCAAGGGCCCAACCCTCGGGGGCCCTGACCCAGCTCCAGGGGCTCAACCCATCGGGGCCCTGACCCCAGCTACAGGGACCCAACCCGTGAGGGCCCTAACCGCAGCTCCAGGGGCCCAACCAGTCGGGGCCCTGACTCCAGCTCCAGCGACTCAGCCCGTAGGGGCAAGGACCCCAGCTCCAGGCGCCCATCCCGTTTAGACTTGACCAAAGCTCCAGGGGCCCAACCCTTGGGAGCCAAGACCCCAGCTCCAGCTGCCCAACCAATACGGGCCCTCACCTCAGCTCCAGGAGCCCAACCCGGGGGGGCCCTGACCCCAGCTCCAGGGGCCAAACCTGTGGGGACCCTGACCCCAGCTCAAGGGGCCAAACCCGTGGGGGCCCTGACCCCAGCTCCAGAGGCTCAACGCGTGTGGGCCCTGACCCCCGCTCCAGGGGCCCAACCCGTGCCGACCCTGACCCCAGCTACAGGGGCCCACCCGTGGGAGCCCTGACCCCAGCTTCAGGAGCCCCACCTGTGCGAGCCCCGACCCCAGCTCCAGCGGCTCAGCCCATGGGGGCAAGGACCCCAGCTCCAGAGGCCCAGCCCGTGCGGGCCTTGACCCAAGCTCCAGTGGCCCAACCCGTAGAGGCCCTTACCCCAGCTCCAGAGGCCCAGTCCGTTGGGGCTCTGACCCCAGCTCCAGGGGCCCAACCCGTGCGGGGCCTGACCCCAGATCCAGGGGCCCAATCCGATGGGGCCTTTACCCCAGCTGCAGGGGCCCAACCCGTGGGAGCCCTGACCCCAGCTCCAGGGGTGCAACCCGTGCAGGGCCTGACCCCAGTTCCAGGGGCCAAACCCGTCGGAGCCCTGCACCCAGCTCCAGGAACCCCATCTGTTCGGGCCCCGACCCCAGCTCCAGCGGTTCAGCCCGTGGGGGCAAGGACCCCAGCTCCAGAGGCCCAGCCCATGCGGACCTTGACCCAAGCTGCAGTGGCCCAACCCGTGGGGCCCTGACCCCAGCTCCAGGGGCCCAACCCGTGCGAGGCCTCACCCCAGATCCAGGGGCCCAGTCTGGTGGGGCCCTGACCCAGCTCCAGGGGCCCACCCCATGCGGGCCCTGACCCCAGCTCAAGGGGCCAAACCTGTGGAGGCCCTGAACCCAGCTCCAGGGGCCCTGCCCGTTGGGGCCCTGACCCCAGCTCCAGGGGCCCAACCTGTGCGAGGCCTCACCCCAGATCCATGGGCCCATCCTGTATGAGTCCTGACCCCGACTCCAGGGGGCCAACCCATCGGGGCCCTCACCCCAGCTCCAGGGCCCAACCCGTGGGGGCCCTGACCCCAGCTCCAGGGGCCCAACCCGTTCAAGGCCTGATCCCAGCTCCAGGGGCCCAAGCCGGTGGGGCCCTGACCCCAGCTCCAGACTCCCAACCCGTGCAGGCTCTGACCCCAGCTCCAGGAGCCAAACCTGTGGGGGCCTTGACCCCAGCTCAAGGGGCCAAACCCGTGGGGGCCCTGACCCTAGCTCCAGAGGCCCAACGCGTGGGGGCCCTGACCCCCACGCCAGGGGCACAACCCATGCCGACCCTAACCCCAGCTCCAGGGACCCACCCCGTGCGGGCCCTGACCCAAGCTCCAGAGGCCCAACCCGTGGGGAGCCCTGACCCCAGCTCCAGGAGCCCCACCTGTGCAGGCCCAGACCCCAGCTCCAGTGGCTTAGCCAGTGGGGGCAAGGACCAAAGCTCCAGAGGCCCAGCCCGTGCGGACCTTGACCCCAGCTCCAGGAGCCCAACCCGTGGGGGCCCTGACCCCAACTCCAGGGGCCCAACCCTTGCGAGTCCTGACCCAGACTCCAGAGGCCCAACCCGTCGGGGCCCTGACCCCAGCTCCAGGGACAGAACCCGTGGGGAGCCTTGACCCCAGCTTCAGGGGCCCAACCTGTTGGGGCCCTGACCCGAGCTCCAGGGTCCCAACCCGTGCGTCCCCTGACCTCAGATCCAGGGGCCTCACACATGCGGGCCCTGACCGGAGTTACAGGAGCCCCACCCGTGGGAAATCTGACCCCAGCTTCAGGGGCCCCACCTCTGCGAGCCCTGACCCCAGCTCCAGCGGCTCAGCCCGTGCGGGCCTTGACCCAAGCTCCAGTGGCCGAACCCGTGGGGGCCCTGACCCCAGCTCCAGAGGTGCAACCCGTGCGGGGCCTGACCCCAGCTCCAGGGGTCCAACCCGTGGGGGTCCTAACCCCACCTCCAGCTACCCAACCTGTTGGCGCCCTGACCCCAGCTCCAGGGTCCCAACCCGTGCATCCCCAGACCCCAGCTCCAGGGGCCCCACACATGCGGGCCCTGACCCCAGCTACAGCAGCCCCAACCGTGGGAGCCCTGACGCCAGCTCCAGGAGCCCCACCTGTGCATGCCCCGACCCTAGCTCGAGCGGCTCAGGCCGTAGGGGCAAGGACCCCAGCTCCAGTAGCCCAACCCCTGGGGGCCCTGACCCCAGCTACAGGGGCCCAGCCCATTGGGGCCCTGACCCCAGCTAAAGTGGCCCAACCCGTGTGGGCCCTGACCCCAGGTCCAGGGGTGCAGCCCGTACGAGGCCTGACCCCAGCTCCAGGGGCCCAGCCCGTTGGGACCCTGACCCCAGCTCCAGGGTCCCAACCCGTGGGGGTCCTGACCCCAGCTCCAGGGACCCAACCCGTTGGGGCCCTGACCTGAGCTCCAGGGACCCAACCTGTGGGGAGCCCTTCCCCAGCTCCAAGGGCCCAACCGGTGCCGGCCCTGACCCCAGCTCCAGCGGCTGATCCCGTGGGGGCAAGGACCCCAGCTACAGGGGCCCAGCCCGTGTAGCCTTGACCCAATCTCCAGGGGCCCAACCCCTGGGGTCTCTGACCCCAGCTCCAGGGGCCCACCCCGTACAGGCCCTGACCCCAGCTTGAGGGTCCAAACCTGTGGGGGGCCTGACCCCAGCTCAAGGGGCCAAACCCGTTGGGGTCATGACCCCAGCTCCAGAGGCCCAAGGTGTGGGGGCCTTGACAACAGCTCCAGGGGCCCACCCCGTGCGGGCCCAGGTCCCAGCTCCAGGGACCCAACTCATGCGGGCCCTGACCCCAGCTCCAGGCGCCCAACCCTTTGGGGCCCTGACCCGAGCTCCAGGGTCCCAACCCATGCGTCCCCTGACCTCAGCCTCAGGGGCCTCACACGTGCGGGCCCTGACTCGAGTTACAGGGGCCCCACCCGTGGGAGCCCTGACCCCAGCTCCAGAGGCCCCAAACGTGCGGGCCCTGACCCCAGCTCCAGAGGCCCCAAACGTGCGGGCCCTGACCCCAGCTACAGGAGCCCCACCTGAGTGGGCCCCGACCCCAGCTCCAGCGGCTCAGCCCATGGGGGCAAGGACCCCAGCTCCAGAGGCCCAGCCCGTGCGGGCCTTGACCCAAGCTCCAGTAGCCCAACCCGTGGGGGCCCTGACCCCAGCTCCAGGGGCAAAACCCGTGGGGTCCCTGACCCCAGCTCCAGGGGCCCAACCCGTGCGAATCCTGACCCAGACTCCAGGGGCCCAACCCGTCAGGACCCTGACCCCAGCTCCAGGGGCCCAATCCGAACGGGCCCTGACCCCAGCTCCAGGGGCCCAACCCGTGGGGGCACTGACCCCAGCTCCAGGAGCCCAACCTGTGCAGGGCCTGACCCCAGCTCCAGGGGCCAAGCCCGTGGGAGCGCTGACCCCAGCTCCAGGGGCCCAACCCGTGCGGGCCCTCACCCCAGGTCCAGGGGCCAAACCCGTTGGGGCCCTGACCCCAGCTCCAGGGGCCAAACCCGTGGGGGCCCTGACCCCAGCTCCAGAGGCCCAACGCGTGGGGGCCCTAACCACTGCTCCAGAGTCCCAACCCGTGCGGGCTGTAACCCCAGCTCCACGGGCCCACCCTGTGGGTGCCCTGACCCCAGCTCCAGGGGCCCACCCCGTGCGGGCCCTGACCCCAGCTCCAGGGGCCAAACCTGTGAGGGCCCTGACCGCAGCTCCAGAGGCCGAACCCGTGAGGGAACTGACCCCAGCTCCAGGGGCCCAACCCGTGTGTCCCCTGACTCCAGCTCCAGGGGCCCAACCAGTAGGGGCCCTGACCCCACCTCCACAAGCCCAACCTGTGCGTCCCCTCACCCAATCGCCGGGGGCTTAACCTGTGGGGGCCCTGACCACAGCTCCAGGGGCCCACCTCATGGTGGCCCTGACCACAGCTCCAGAGGCCCACCCCATGGAGGCCCTGCCCCCACTCCACGGGCCCATTCCGTTGGGGCCCTGACCCCAGCTCCATGGTCCCAACCCATGCGGGCCCTGACCCCAACTCCAGTGGCCAAACCCGTGCGGGCCCTGACCCCAGCTCCAGGGGCCCAACCCGTGTGAGTCCTGACCCAGACTCCAGAGGCCCAACCCGTCGGGGCCCTAACCCCAGCTCCAGGGGCCCAACCCGATAGGGCCCTGACCCCAGCTCCAGGGGCCAAACCTGTGCGGGCCCTGACCCCAGCTCAAGCAGCTCAACCAGTCGGGGCGATGACCCCATCTCCAGGGACCCAACCGTGGGAGCCGTAACCCAACCTCCAGAGTCTGAACCCGTGGGGACCCTGACCCAAGCTCCAGGGGCCCAACCCATGCAGGCCTTGACCCAAGCTCCAGGGGCCCAACCCGTGAGGGCCCTGAACCCAGCTCCAGGGGCTCAACCCGTTGGGGCCCTGACCCCAGCTCCAGGGGCTGAACCCGTGCGGGGCCTGACCCCAGCTCCAGAGGCCCAGCCCATGCAGGCCTTGACCCAAGCTCCAGGGGCCCAACCCGTGAGGGCCCTGAACCCAGCTCCAGGGGCTCAACCTGTTGGGGCCTTGACCCCAGCTCCTGGGGCCGAACTCGGTGGGGCCCTGACCCCACCTCCAGGGGCCTAACCCGTACGAGTCCTGACCCCGACTCCAGGGGACCAACCCGTCGGGGCCCTGACCCCAGCTCCAGGGGCCAAACCTGTGGGGGCTCTAACTCCAGCTCCAGGGGCTGAACCCGTGCGGGGCCTGAGACCTGCTCCAGGGGTCCAACCCGTGGGGGCCTTGACCCCACCTCCAGGGGCTCAACCCGTGCGAGCCCTCACTCCAGGTCCAGGGTCAAACCCGTGGGGGCCCTGACCCCAGCTTCAAAGGCCCAACTCGTGCATCCCCTGACACCGGTTTCAGGGGTCCAACCCGTGGGGGCCCTGTCCCCAGCTCCAGGGGCCCCACCAGTGCGTTCCCTGACCCTAGCTCCAGGGGCTCACCTGTGCGTCTCCTGACCCCACCTCCAGCGGCTCAAGCCGTGACGGTCCTGACCCCAGATCCAGGGCCACAACCCGTGAGTCCCTGACCCCAGATCCAGGGGCTCAACCCGTGAATGCCCTGGCCCCAGCTCCAAGGACCCAACCCGTGGGGGCCCTAATCCCGGCTCCAGGGGCCGAACCCATGGGGGCCCAGACCCCAGCTCCACGAGCCCAACCCGTGCGTCCCTTGACCCAATCACCAGGGACTCACCCCACCGGGGCCCTGACCAAAACTCCAGGTGCTCACCCCGTGGGGGCTCTGACCCCTGCTCCACGGGCCCAACCTGTGGTGGCCCTGACCCCAGCTCCAGGGGCCCAACCGGTGCGGACCCTGACTCTAGCTCCAGGGGACCAACCCGTAGGGGCCAAGACCCCAGCTCCACGGGCCCAACCTGTGCGTCCCCTGACCCAATCGCCAGGGGCCTAACCCGTGGGGGCCCTGACCCCAGCTTCAGGGGCCCAACCCGTGCGTTCCCTGACCACAACTCCACAGGCCCACCCCATGGGGACCCTAACCACAGCTTCAGAGGCTCAACCCGTGGGGGCCCTGACCCCAGCTCCATGTTCCCAACCCATGCGGGCCCTGACCACAACTCTAGGGGCCCACCCCGTGGCTGCCATGACCACAGTTCCAGGGGCCCACCCCGTGCGGACCCTGACCCCAGCTCCAGGGGCCCATCCCGTGTTGCCTTGACTCAAGCTCCAGGGGCCCAACCCGTGGGGGCCCTGACCCCTGCTCCAAGGGCCCAGCCCGTACGGGCCCTGACCCCAGCTCCAGCGGCTCAGCCCGTGTGGGCCCTGACCCCAGCTCCAGGGGCCCAACCCGTGCGTCCTCTGACGCCAACTCCAGGATCCCAATCCGTGAGGCCTTGACCCCAGCTTCAGGGGCCCAACCTGTGCTTCCCCTGACCCCAGTTCCAGGGGTCCAACCCGTGGGGGCCCTGACCCTAGCTCCAGGGGCCCATCCCGTGCAGGCCCTGACCCCAGGTCCAGCAGCCCAACCTGTTCGTCCTCTTACCCCAGATCCAGGGGCCCAACCCGTGAGGGCCCTGACCCCAGCTCCACAGGCCCAATCCGTGCGTCCCCTTACCCAATTGCCAGGGGCCTAACCCATGGGGGCCGTGACCCCAGCTTCAGGGGCCCAACCGGTGCGTTCCCTGACCCCAACTCCAGAGGCCCACCCCGTGGGGGCCCTGACCACCGCTCCAGGGGCCCACCCCTTGGGGGCCCTGACCCCCGCTCCATGGGCCCAACCCGCAGGGGCCCTGATCCCAGCTCCAGGGGCCCAGCCCGTGCGGGCCCTGACCCCAGGAAAAAGGGCCAAACCCGTGGGGACTCTGAACCCAGCTCCAAGGGCACAACCCGTGTGAGTCCTGACCCCGACTCCAGGGGCCAATCCCGTCGGGGCCCTGACCTCAGCTCCAGGGGCCCAACCCATGCGGGCCCTGACCCCAGCTCAATGTACCCAACCCGTGGGGGCCCTTACCCCAGCTCCAAGGGCCCAGCCCGTGCGAGCCCTGGCCCCAGCTCCAGCGGCTCGGCCCGTGGGGGCCTTGACCCAAGCTCCAGGAGCCCAACCCGTGGGGACCCTGACCCCAGCTCCAGGGGCCCAACCCGTGCGGGACCTGACCCCAGCTCCAATGACCCAACCCGGTGGGGCCCTGAGCCAAGCTCCAAAGGCCCAACCCGTACGTGTCCTGACCCTGACTCCAAGGGCCGACCCCGTAGGGGCCCTGACCCCCGCTCCAGGGACCCACCCCGTGCGGGCCCAGACCCCAGCTCCAGGGGCCCAACCCGTGCGGGACCTTACCCCATCTCCACGGGCCTAATCCATGGGGGCCCTGTCCCCAGCTCCAAGGGCCCAACCCGTGGGGGCCATGACCCCAGCTCCACTGGCCCAACCCGTGCAGGCTGTGACCCCAGCTACAGGGGCCCCACCCGTGGGGGCCCTGACCCCAGCTCCAGAGGCCCAACCCGTGGGGGCCCTGACTCCAGCTCCGGGGGGCTAACCCGTAGGGGCCCTGACCCCAGCCTCAATGCCCCAACCCGTACACCCCATGACCCCACCTCCAGGTGCCCATCCCATGCGGGCCCTGTCCCCAGCTCCAGAAACCCAACCCGGGGGGGGCCCTTACCCCAGCTCCAGATGCCGAACCCCTGTGGGTCCTGACCACAGCTCCAGGGGCCCAACCCTTAGGCGCCCTGACCCCAGCTCCAGGGGCCCAATCTGTGGGGGCTCTGACCCCAGCTCCAGGGGCCCAACCCGTCCGAGGCCTGACTCCTGCTCCAGGGGCCCAACCCGTGGGGGCCCTGACCTCAGCTCCAGGGGCCTAACCCGTGGGGGTCCTGACCTCAGCTCCAGCGGCCCAACCCGTGCGTCCCCTGACCCCAGCTACAGGGGCCTAAATCATGGGGGCCCTGACCCCAGCTCCATGGGCCCCACCCGTACGGGTCCGAAAGCCAGCTCCAGGGGCCCAACCTATGCCAACCCTGACCCCAGCTCCTGCGGCCCCACCCGTGCGGTTCCTAACCCCAGCTCCAGGGGCCCAACCCGTGCGGGGCTTGATTCCAGCTCCAGGGGCACATCAGTTGCGGGCCTTGACCCAAGCTCCAGGGGCCCAACCCGTGGGGGCCCTGACCCCAGCTCCAGGGCCCCAACCCATGGGGGCCCTGACCCCAGCTCCAGGGGCCGAACCCGTGGGGGCCCTGAGCCCAGTTCCAGTTTCCCAACCCATGGGGGTCCTGACCCCATCTCCAGAGGCCCAACCCATTCGGGCCCTGACCACAGCTCCAGTGGCCCATCCTGTGCGGGCCCTGACCCCAGCTCCAGGGGACTAACCCGTGGGGGCCCTGACCCCAGCCTCAAGGGCCCAACCTGTGGGGCCCTAACCCCAGCTCCAGGGGCCACCTCCATGGGGGCCCTGACCCAAGCTCCAGTGGCCATACCCGTGGGGGCCCTGACCCCAGCTCCAGGGCCCCAACCCATACGGGTCCTGACTCAAGCTTCAGGGGCCCAACCCGTGCGGGCCCATACCCCAGCTCCGGGGCCCAACCAGTGAGGACCCTGACCCCAGCTCCAGGGGTCCAACCCGTGCGGGCCCTGTCCCCAGCTCCAGGGGCCCAACTTTCGGGGCCAGACCCCAGCTCCAGGGGCCCAATCCGTGGGGGCCCTGACCCCAGCTCCAGGGACCCAACCCATGCGAGGCCTGACTCCTGTCCCAGGGGCCCAACCCCTGGGGGCCCTGACCTCAGCTCCAGGGACCTAACCCATGGGGGTCCTGACCCCAGCTCCAGGTGCCCAAGCCTTGCGGGCCCTGACCTGAGCTCCAGCGGCCCAACCCGTGCGTCCCCTGACCCCAGCTACAGGGGCCCCACCCGAACGGGTCCGAACCCCAGCTCCAGGGGCCCAACCTATGCCGACCCTGACCCCAGCTCCTGCGGCCCCACCCGTGTGGTTCCTGACCCGAGCTCCAGGGGCCCAACCCGTGCGGGGCTTGATTCCAGCTCCAGGGGCACATCAGGTGCAGGCCTTGACCCAAGCTCCAGGGGCCCAACCCGTGGGGGCCCTGACCCCAGCTCCAGGGCCCCAACCCGTGGGGGCCCTGACCCCAGTTCCAGGGGCCCAAACCGTGGGGGTCCTGACCCCATCTCCAGAGGCCCAACCCATTCGGGCCCTGACCACAGCTCCAGGGGCCCAACCCATGCAGGCCCTGACCCCAGCTCCAGGGGCCCAACTCGTGGGGGCCCTGACCCCAGCCTCAAGGGCCCAGCCCGTGGGGCCCTAACCCCAGCTCCAGGGGCTACTCCCATGGGGGCCCTGACCCCAGCTCCAGGGGCCCCACCTTGTTGGTCCTGACCCCAGCTCCAGGGGCCCAACTCGTGGGGATTCTGACACCAGCTCCAGGGGCCTAACCCATGTTGGCCCGGACCCCAGCTCCAGGGGCCCATCCCTGGTGGGCTCTGACCCCAGCTCCAGGGACTCAACCCGTACGGGCCGTGACCCCAGTTACAGGCGCCGAACTCATGAGGGCCGTGACCCCAGCCTCTAAGGTCCAACCCGTGGGAACCCTGACCCCAGCTCCAGGGGCCCAACCCGTGCGGGCCCTGACCGCAGCTCCAGGGGCCCCACCCGTGTTGGCCCTGACCCCAGCTCCGGGGGCCCAACCCATGGGGGCCATGACCCCAGCTCCAGTGGTCAACCCGTGCGGGCCCTGACCCCAGCTCCAAGGGCCCAACCCGTGGGGGCCCTGACCTCATCTCCAGGGCCCCAAGCCGTGCGGGTCCTGACCCCAGCTCCACATGTTGGCCAAATAGGGCCCGTTTCCCCCTGGAGCTTACCTAATTACACCAAGGAGGCACGGAGGACAAGAAGACGGGTACCACACCTTTATTCTCGTTTAGCTGAACGGGTGTTTCTTCTCGACTAGTGCCAGAGAAGAAGAACACACCTTTCATGGGCGACATGAGCCCCTTTTATAATCAGCAACAAACAACTTTAGTTCTCATCCCGTTTACGTCATTATGCTGACCTATAGATAACAGGTTACACAGAATACATGTATTATTTTGGGGAGGGGGATACAAGAGACATCTGTTGCGGATACATTTGTCATTTTGAAAGAGTATAAGGTACATGCCTTGACCCTCTGGCATTAAATGTCTTTGGGGATACATGAGAAAACAGCTGCATATATTTACGTGCCAAGCGGGCCAATTAGTAAATAGTTGACATGGCTAAATATGAGATTAAATGCCTGTCCTATCCTTGATCCTCAGGTTCCTTTTATCATCCAAATCCCTAGGCCCATCCTTTAGCTAAAAGCAGAAGAGGCAGAAGCCGAAATCGCAGGCCTTTTTAAATCTTAGGCCTTTTCCATCAAGTTTTCCCCCCTTAAAAACATTTTAAGAGCTTATGGGCCTTGCACCTTAGATTCTTCCGGCTTGTATAATATCATCATTTGTTGATATGTAACTTGACTAGCTAGTTTTCGGACCACTGCAATTAAGCACGGGGTGAAGCAAGCGACTGTTAATAGGATGGTGATAAAGAGTATAAAAAGGAGAAAACCTTTCCGTAACCATCCCCATTGCGGTAGCCAGGAGGTAAACCAATCTGTGTCCCAGCCGCCCCAGGTCTGTACTGGGACATGTGCTATTTTCCTCATCTCCTTAGTTAACTGTTTCACTGCCTGGCCATTATCGTCTATTTGAAAGCAGCAGTTAGACTCATTAAGTTTTGCACAGAGTCCCCCTTCCTCTGCTAGCAAATAGTCAAGAGCTATGTGGTGCTGGAGAATTGCGTGTCTCATTTGAGTTGATTGATCGGCCAAGAGGTCTAGTGCTGCAGCTGTTTGGTTAGTTATTATTTCCAAGATAGCCTGTAGCCTAATAATTCGATTTAGATTATAAATTGGTTCCCTGGCCCCGGATACAAGCTCACTGGGGTTCCAGGTGGCCGGTCCATAATGTTTGATGATTCTTTCAGGGGGCCATTCTTGAGCTCCCCAATTTTGGGAACTTCCAGCGGTTAAAGTGGAATCCAAAGACCGTTTTTCTCTAACTAAATCATCATAAACTTTAACTCCTAATTTATTTCCTTGGGCTTGAGGTAGTAAAAAGAATAGAGGCCTAATATATCCTATGTAACATATTCCCGACCAGTTTGGAGGCAACCTACGATAAGCATGGGATCCACAGATCCAATAGTGGCCTTTTAAGGCCCAGATTCCATTGGCAAAGGGGCCATCCCAGGTTTCAGGGGAATCAGCAGGGCCCGGCTCCTCATAGTATAAGGCGTTGCCTGATTCTATAGGTCCCCCTAGGAATTTGTCCACATTTGGGTTACAGTAGTTACATTTCCACGCCCCAGCCCCTGCCTTCCACACACAATTACAACCAAATTTTGGGCTGTTGGTACTAGCCCAGAATTGTCGAAAATGGGTAACTCGAGTTCCATTAAGGTGTTGCCATGCCCATTGATACCACCGTACCACATGGTGCTTGTTAGTGGTGTTATCTCGCTGGCAACTTAGAAAGAGGGCATCAAAGTACCCATCCAATCCTACTGCTTTACAACCATCGCCCCTGTGATTCCAGTAGGAACATCTTACCCAGCTATTGTTATTTAGCTTTACATGGGTCAAGTTCCATCGTCCTTGGTACTTGAAACAGTCATATGGGCGACAGTGGGGATCCCAGCAATCAAATCCCAGAGATAAAGTCCATTCACACTTACTTTCCCCCATATACCTTCCCTCATGTCTTGTTCGATTAAGGCAAAAGACACCTACTCCAGCAGAATAGAGTCTCCAAGGGCTGTTGTCCTCAGCCCACCTCCCCGTTCCCTTGTGTACTATGCTTAAGCTGCTTAGCCACCACTTGGGCTGTACCGGCTGAGCTACCCAGGGCCACTCATTCAATTCTCCCGGACCGCCACATACCCAACAATTAGTAAGATTAAAAGAATTTGCTATTACTTCCCCTAGTTGCATAAACCTATTTTCCCAACCATATGAATAACTAAACATACATATCAGAAAAACAAAGGATGGTTTCATTGTTTCTGTCTCTTAAACAGTCCTTTTAGTCCTTCCAGTCCTTGGTACTCCCAAGTAGAATCTTCGCCTGTGTCTCTCCGGGCTTCCGGAGCCGGAGAGGACAGAGGGCTGATGTCCTCTTCAGTCAGGCTGTCCTCTGGGTCAGGGTGCAGGAACCGCTTTACTCGAGTATGGTGCGTCCACTTGTCGCTCCCAAGGACCTTAACGGTGGCCTGGCTGATGAGCGATACAGTATGTGGACCGTCCCACCGTGGCGTGAGGGGATCACGCTTCCACTTTTTGACAAGGACCTGATCACCGATCTGGAAGGAGTGCACAGGTTGCTCCAAGGGAAGGGTCTGGAAAGGTGCTGCGTATCGATGTAACTGTAACAAAACAGATTGTAGCGCAGAAACCTGTTTCCACAAAGAGTCATTCCCCACTTCCCAGTTTACATCCTCTCGGTACCCCGGAATGAGTACTCGGGGAGGGAACCCAAAGACCAGTTCAAAGGGTGAAAGTTTCAGACCCTTACGTGGGGCCCTCCGAATACGAGTAAGGGCGAGCGGTAGAGCGTCAGGCCACTTCAAACCAGATTCTATACACAGTTTTGTGAGAGTGTCCTTAAGAGTTCTATTCATTCTTTCCACTTGGCCCGAGCTTTGTGGTCTCCAGGGCGTATGCAATTTCCATTGGATCCCAAGGGCTCGTGACACCTGCTGAACCACCTGGGAGATAAAATGACTTCCCCGGTCTGACTCAATCACCTCCGGGAGGTGGAAGCTGGGAAGTATTTCATGTAACAGGGCTTTGGTGACGGCTCGTGCCTGACAATATCGTGTAGGGTAACACTCCACCCATCCAGTAAATTGATCAACAAAGACAAGCAAATACTTATAACCCCTACAAGGGGGGACTTCAGCAAAGTCCACCTGCCACCTTTGAAAAGGGTAGGCAGCCCAGGGCCGACCTCCCATTGGGGCAGGGGGACCGCACCCTTTTTGGTTTGTTCGCTGACAAACGGAGCAGTTATTTACAATTCTTTGGGCTTCCATGTGTGCACCTAATCCCCAAAGGGACCGGGTGATCAAATCGACCATAGCTCCTGATCCCAAATGTCCCTCCTTATGTAGAGATCGGAGAATCTCCTGAAGTACTGGTCTAGGTACAAAAATCTCCCCCCCTGGCAACTTCCACCACCCAGAGGGAGTTTGTTGGGCCCCTGCAGCCTGCGCATGGGACACTTCCTCTGCTGTATAGTGGGGATCAGGGGTTCTGGCTTCCGTATCCTGGACCCAGAGGAGCCATATGGCTCCTTCTCGTGCGGCTTCTTTCGCGGCTTGATCAGCCATTCTATTGTACTTTCACTGTTCAGTTTCAGGGGCCCTCCCATGTGCACGCACGTGTATCACTGCTACCCGGAGGGGAAGCATCAGGGCCTCAAGTAATGATTTGATAAGGGCCCCATGGGCTATTCTTTGGCCTGAGGCTGTAATAAAACCCCTTTCTTTCCATAGGGTTCCGTGGGCATGCACCACCATGTATGCATAACGACTGTCAGTGTATACATTAATAGTCTTTCCAGTTCCCATCCGGAGAGCCTCAATAAGAGCCACCAGTTCCGCCGCCTGGGCAGATAAGTTGGGGCTAAGCTTAAACTTGTACATTTCTCCTTCCTTAACTATGACAGCTGCTCCTGTAAATCGCTTCCCATATTCTACATAACTAGATCCATCTACGTACATTTCAATATCAGGATTGGACCAGGGTAAATCTGAAAGATCAGGGCGGGGTTTAGTTTCTTGTTGTAAGACTTCAATACAATCATGGGGGGGATTAGTCCCATAAGGGACTTGGGGATTTGGCAGTAAGGTAGCTGGATTAAGGTAGCTGACTGTCTTAAAAGTTAGGTTAGGGGCCAACAAAAGTCCCACCTCATATCTAGTATGCCGACTGGGGTTTAAATGCTTTTCCCCGGCTCCTGTTCCCAGTATCTGGGGTATTCCATGGGGCACCACAACCTCAGTATCCCCACCCAAGGTTAGTTTCTCAGCCTCCTGTACAAGGAGAGCGGTTGCAGCCACGGCTCGTAAACAAGCCGGCCAGCCCTTGGCGACCGGGTCCAGTACCTTAGAGTAATAACCCACAGGTCGCCAGGCTGGTCCCGACCTTTGACACAGGACTCCCGATGCCACCCCTCTCCTTTCATGAACGTATAGGGTGAATGGCTTCCGGGGATCCGGGAGAGCCAGAGCGGGAGGCTGAACCAAGGCTTCTTTAAGCTCTTGAAATGCTTTTTTCTTTTTCCTTGGTCCATACCCAGTTAAGCAGACCCTCTTTAGTAAGAGACTCGTATAATGGTTTAGCCTTCCCTCCGTAGTCAGGGATCCAAAGCCGGCAAAAACCGGTCAGTCCCAAGAAAGCCCTTAGCTCTCTGGGATTTCGGGGTTGTGGGCTTTCGAGTATAGCCTGGATCCTATCTTTACCTAAGCTACGACGTCCCTGACAAAGATGATATCTGAGAAAAGTGACCTGCTGTTTAACCAATTGGGCCTTTTCCCTGGAAACCTTGTACCCCTGTGCTCCAAGAAAGTTAAGGAGTTCTATCGTCTGTTCTTTACAAGCTGTCTCTGTTTCAGTGCTCAAGAGTAAATCATCACAGTACTGAACTATGTTACATGAGGGATGCCCAGCTAGGAACGGGGCAAGGTCTCTTTTTAGCTGGCTGCCAAAAATCTCGGGTGCACAAGTAAGTCCCTGGGGGACAACAGTCCAGAGATACTGAGCCTTGTAATGGGTGTCTGGGTCTTCCCATTCAAAGGCAAACAGTTTCTGAGACTCCTGATCAAGGGGTATAGAAAAGAAAGTGTCTTTCAAATCTATCACTGAAAACCAGCTATGGTTCTTGGGGACTTGGCCCAAGATAGTATGGGGGTTTGGGACAACTGGATAGGGGGCTTCTATTAACTTGTTAATCTGCCTTAGGTCTTGGACTAATCGATATTGCCCATTAGGCTTAGGCACTCCCATTATCGGAGTATTGTATGGGGAGGTGCCCTCCCTTAACCAACCGCACTGCAAAAACTTGTGAATCAGAGGTTTCAGTCCGATCCGAGTGGTTAGCTTAAGGGGGTATTGTCGAATTCGGACTGAGCGACTTCCCTCCTTAAGGGAAATGTGTACTGGTAAAGCGTTTCGAGCCCGAGCAAAACCTCCCTCCTCAGCCCAGACCTCAAGGTTAACCCCCGACAGCTGGTTCCTCTCACTCTCCGGCTGTGCCGGGGGAGGATTTTCAACATTCAAAAGGGCCATTTGATAGTTAGAAATTTGTTGTTTGGGAAGCCTAACTTCCATAGTCCCATTATTATTGAACGAGATTTCTGCCTGCAATTTAGTAAGCAGATCTCATCCTAGCAGCGCAATGGGACAGGAGGGGCTACAAACGAATTGGTGGGATATATGACAGTCTCCTACTTTTACTAGGAGGGGAAGAGATTTTTCTAACTTTATATTTTTCCTTCTATCCCTTGGACTATAGTACACCCTTGAGCCCTCCCCCGGGGAGCCTCTGCAAGGGGAAGCAAGCTAAGGGTAGCCCCTGTATCAATAAGGGCTTCAACTGGGCGGCCCCCTACCTCAATTGTTACCGTGGGATCCAGGCCAGCGGGCTGTGCCGCCAGGAGGGGCCGCTGGGTCCCTCGGCCTCCCTATACAAATGACTCGCCTTGCGCCTCTTTATAAAAAACGGGCGTAGGTGGGACTCTGTTTCTGCTTCCCTCCCTCCTGCTATGTCGCTGGGGGCATTCATTCTTCCAGTGCCCCTCCTCCTTACAGATAGCACACTGATTTCGCCCCAAACGGGAGCTTTTTCCCTTCCCTTGTAGTCCTGTTCGTCCCTTCGTTTTGTCCCCCCCTTTCCCACTTTCCCCCTTCAGGGCCATTGCCAGGAGGTGGGCCCCCTTTTTCCGTTCCTCATCGTCTCTGCGATCATAAACTTTTAGCGCAATCTCTAAGAGCTCCTCTATGTTTTTACCCGATGCCCCGTCTAATTTCTGCAGTTTTTTCCTAATGTCCTCATAGGACTGCCCAATGAAGAGGGGAATGAGCACTCGCTTTCCATTAGCATCCTCTGGGTCGAGGTCTGTGTATCTTTTACAGGTGTTACACAAGCGCTCATAAAAGGCGGCTGGGTTCTCATTCTTTTCCTGTCGAATATTATACAGCTTGGCCCAATTTGGGGTCTTCCTAATACAGCGTTTCATCCCCTGTACTATAGCTAAAGCATATTTGCGATGGAGCTCTCGACCCGCTGCAGTTGTATGTGACCAAGCGGGCGCAGCCTCAGGGAGCTGATCGGGTAAGTCAGCTGCATCCGTTCCCCCTGCTACTAGTGCCTCCCGGGCCTTTGAAAGGACCAAGCGCCTTTCCTCTGCAGTGAGTAGAGTATTGAGAGCAACTTTCATGTCGCCCCAAGTAGGGTTATGGGCCGAGACCAGGGTTTCAAAAACTGCTGTTAATGGGGCGGGATCGTCCGAGAACGAGGGGTTCTGGTGCTTCCAATTATACAGGTCACTCGTGGTGAAAGGAACATATATCATAGTGAGTCCACCATCATGGCCCACAGTTTCCCTTGGGGCAGTTCATGCACCGGAACTGTCTCGGCCACAGTTTTGTCTACCGCGGGGCTCTTAGTAAGAGCAAATTTGATATCTCCCGGGGTGCCTACTATTTTCCATGCCTCCTCGACCGTCCTAGCGTGACTGCTCCTCAGGCGGCCGGATATCAGGGAGTCCTGACCATTAAGGTCCTCCCTGTCACTGTCTCCTGAGTTGTCTTCTGGGGTCGTTGGTTTAAAGGAGGGGGGGCTGCTTTCTGGGGTATTCGATACAGGAGGAGGGGATTGTGCCGGGGAGGCCAGAAGGCCAGGGTACACTGGAGGAGGGGGCATAGGATCAGAGGCAGTAGGAATCACAGCTGGTGGACAGGGCTTTTTCACAGGGGGACGACCTCGATGCTGATCAGGGGTCCGAGCCATTAAGGCCCTAATGGCTTGGGCTCTACACTCTCGCAACCGGGGGGGGGATTAGCTGCAAGATCCTGCCAGATATCTATATAAGGGTACTGGTCCCCATGTCCATCCCCAGTTACAATGTTATGCACAGCTTGTACAGTTTTTAACTTGAGTGATCCCCCAGCGGGCCAATCCACCCCGAATGTTGGCCATTCCACAGTACAGAATTTTATCAAGTCATCCTTACATAATGCCACTCCATAATCAGCCTGGCGTCTAAACGCCTTCCAATTGTTCAACATACATTCCAAGGGCGTCTCAGCATAAGCGCTTTGTCCAGACCCCATTATGCTCGTGTTTAATTAAACCTGGTCACGGGTTCGACCGACCCCCCTTGCGATTAAGATATCCTGGTCACGGGGTTTCCCCTCGCAGGAGTCTCAGGGCGGCTAGAGTTGGTTTAAGTCCTAGACCTGGTTATTACAACTTTGGCTTCCAGCACAGCATCAATATGAGAAAAAGCAATACTCCCCCCAAAAACAAAAGCAAGCCCTGGGGCTGTTCTATGTCCCAGTAATTATCCAATACGGCCCACGGGCTAGTGAAATTAGTGGTGTTATTCATTGACCATTGCCCGGCTTACTTAGCATAACCATTAAACATCCACAGTATGTTTCTACACTGGGATCACCTATGAGGTCCAACCACACTGCGGGGGCGTTATATCCTTCAAACCCAAGAGGTAAAACGCACTTACCACCCGGAGTGGCCGCGTCCGGCTGTTGGACCTTCCCCTTCTTCTGGCACCGTCTCGTCTCCGTGTCGTTAGGAGTTCTCTTAGAGAGGACACAGCCGCCCCGACCGATTGTAATGACCCGAGGCCCGAGCAAACTAGTGGCTCGAGGTGGCCACTCCTCGGAATCGCCCTCGGTCGCCGGTCAGCGCCCTCTACAGGGAGAGAAGTCCCGGCGGAGTCACCATTTGTTGGCCAAATAGGGCCCGTTTCCCCCTGGAGCTTACCTAATTACACCAAGGAGGCACGGAGGACAAGAAGACGGGTACCACACCTTTATTCTCGTTCAGCTGAACGGGTGTTTCTTCTCGACTAGTGCCAGAGAAGAAGAACACACCTTACATGGGCGACATGAGCCCCTTTTATAATCAGCAACAAACAACTTTAGTTCTCATCCCGTTTACGTCATTATGCTGACCTATAGATAACAGGTTACACAGAATACATGTATTATTTTGGGGAGGGGGATACAAGAGACATCTGTTGCGGATACATTTGTCATTTTGAAAGAGTATAAGGTACATGCCTTGACCCTCTGGCATTAAATGTCTTTGGGGATACATGAGAAAACAGCTGCATATATTTACGTGCCAAGCGGGCCAATTAGTAAATAGTTGACATGGCTAAATATGAGATTAAATGCCTGTCCTATCCTTGATCCTCAGGTTCCTTTTATCATCCAAATCCCTAGGCCCATCCTTTAGCTAAAAGCAGAAGAGGCAGAAGCCGAAATCGCAGGCCTTTTTAAATCTTAGGCCTTTTCCATCACACGGACCCCACTCGTAGGGGCCCTGACACCAGCTCCAGGGTCCCAACCCGTGCGGGACCTGACCCCAGCTCCGGGGCCCAACCCAAGCCGGCCCTCAACCCAGCTCCAGCGGCCCAGCCTGTGGAGGCCCCGACCTCAGCTCCAGGGGCGCTACCCGTGCGGGCCGTGACCCCAGCTCCAGGGGCCCAACCCATGCGGGCCCTAACCCCAGTTCCAGGGGCCCAACGCATAGGGGCCCTGACCCCAGCTCCAGGATCCCAACCCGTGGGGACCCTGACCCCAGCTTCAGCGGCCCCACCCGTGTTGTCCCTGACCCCAGCTCCAGGGCCCCAACCTTGGGGGTCCTGACAACAGCTCTGGGGGCCCAACCCATGCGGGCCCTGACCCCAGCTCCAGGGCTCAACACTGTGGGTCCTGACCCCAGCTCCAGGGGACCATCCCGTGGGGGCCCTGACCCCAGCTGCATGGGCCCCACCCGTAGGGGCCCTGACCCCAGCTCCAGGGACCCAACCTATGTGGACCCTGACCCCAGCTCCTGCGGCCCCACCCGTGGGGGCTCTGACCCGAGCTGCAGGGGCCCAACCCGTGCTTGCCCTGAGCCCAGCTCCAGGGGCCCAAGCCGTTGGGGCCTTGACTCAAGCTCCAGGGCCCCAAACCGTGGGGGACCTGACCACACCTCCAGGTGCTCAACCCATGGGGCCCTGACCGCAGCTCCAGGGGCCACAATAGTGGGGGCCCTGACCCCAGCTCCAGGGGCTCCACCATTGGGGCCTGATCCCAGCTCAAGGGGCCCCACCCGTGTTGGCACTGACCCCAGCTCCAGGGGCCCAACCCGTGGGGACCCTGACCTCAGCTCCAGGGGCCCCACCCATGTTGGCCTGGACCCCAGCTCCAGGGGCCCAACCCGTGGGGCCCCTGACCCCAGCTCCATGGGCCCAACCCGTGGGGGCCCTGACTTCAGATCCAGGGGCCCAACCCATGGGGGCCATGACCCCAGTTCCAGGGGCCAAACCCGTGCGAGCCCTGACCTCAGCTCCAGGGCCCCAACTCATGCAGGTCTTGACCCCAACTCCAGGGGCCGCACCCGTAGGGGCCCTGACCCCAGCTCCAGGAGCCCAACCCGTGCGGGCTCTGACCCCAGATCCGGGGGCCCCACCTGTGTTGGCCCTGACCCCTGCTCCAGGGGCCCCAACCGTGCTGACCCTGACCCCAGCTCCAGGGGCTCAACCCGTGGGGGTCCTGACCCCAGCTCCAGGGCCCAACCTGTGGGGGTCCTGACCCCAGCTCCAGGGACCCCACCCATGCGGGCCCTTACGCCAGCTCCAGGGGCCCAAACCGTGCGAGCCCTGACCCCAGCTCCAGAAACCCAACCTGTGGGGGCCCTGACCCCAGCTCCAGATGCCCAACCCGTAGGCGCCCTGACCCCAGCTCCAGGGCCTAAACCCTTGGGGGCCCTGACCCCAGCTCCATGTGCCGAACTCTTGCGGGCCCTGACCCCAGCCTCAAAGCCCCAACCCGTGCAGGCCCTGACCCCAGCTCTAGGTGCCCATCCCGTGCAGGCCCTGTCCCGAGCTCCGGAAACCGAACCCGTAGGGGCCCTGACCCCAGCTTCAGATGCCCAACCCGTGTGGGTCCTGACCCCAGCTCCAGGATCCCAACCCGTGAGGACCCTGACCCCAGCTTCAGCGGCCCCACCCGTGTTGTCCCTGACCCCAGCTCCAGGGCCCCAACCTTGGGGGTCCTGACAACAGCTCTGGGGGCCCAACCCATGCGGGCCCTGACCCCAGCTCCAGGGCTCAACACTGTGGGTCCTGACCCCAGCTCCAGGGGACCATCCCGTGGGGGCCCTGACCCCAGCTGCATGGGCCCCACCCGTAGGGGCCCTGACCCCAGCTCCAGGGACCCAACCTATGTGGACCCTGACCCCAGCTCCTGCGGCCCCACCCGTGGGGGCTCTGACCCGAGCTGCAGGGGCCCAACCCGTGCTTGCCCTGAGCCCAGCTCCAGGGGCCCAAGCCGTTGGGGCCTTGACTCAAGCTCCAGGGCCCCAAACCGTGGGGGACCTGACCACACCTCCAGGTGCTCAACCCATGGGGCCCTGACCGCAGCTCCAGGGGCTCCACCATTGGGGCCTGATCCCAGCTCAAGGGGCCCCACCCGTGTTGGCACTGACCCCAGCTCCAAGGGCCCAACCCGTGGGGACCCTGACCTCAGCTCCAGGGGCCCCACCCATGTTGGCCTGGACCCCAGCTCCAGGGGCCCAACCCCTGGCAGTGTTTTGCAAATCTCATAGCTGCATGGGCAAATTCAAGCCCTCCTTTTCCTGGTTGTTAGCCAAGTCTTAACTGTGAACAGTGTCCTTGAATGGAGTTAGTGTCTAATCTATAGCCTGAGCTTGCTATTTTTTTTAATTCTTTTCAGTTAATTCATTTTGTTCTTTGTCCTTCTTCCCTTTTTGGCTTCTTTTAACCTGCAAAGGAAGCTTTCACTTTTTACTTATACACCTTTTTCCTCAACAATGAAGACATAAACATTGTCATTATACAGTACATTAGTCTTATGATTTAATATATGCCACACACACCCTTTTACTAAAATAACCTTATTACAGAGCTTTGGAGCAACAAGCCAGGACAAGCACACCCACTTTGAGGAGTTCATTCAATTCAACCTCTAGTCCAATAGCCTTCCACCATCCCCAGCCCTCTGGCTAGAAATCTGAGGCAGCCAGAAAGATCCCATGTACAATATGGGGAGTGGGTTAACTTTTCATGTCTTTGCTTTCAAAGACTGTTGGTATGCAAATTTAACAACAATTTTTGCCATTAACAACTTGGCCAATGAAGTTTCTTTTCCTTACTTAAGGAAATGCATTAGACTTTAGTATATTACATTCTTCTGATTTATTCAAACACTTTGTATTTCAAGTTGAACAAAACAAGTATCTGCATTTTAATTTAACCTTTGTTTGATTTTAAACAAGACTATTTTATAAAAATATTAAACACAAAAAATCCGGCCACAAGACAAACACCACAAGACAGAACATAGAACACAAAACATAATTTCTATTGTGCCAGGAAATGCATGGTACGTTGAATGCTGTTCAGCTGGCATCAGTTTTCTCTGATTATCTGAAAGACAAAAAAAAACAAGAGGTCTACCCACCTCTTCTGGGCAGACAATCATCACTTGAAATATACAAATACCCTTGTTGACTTCAGGCAAAAACAGAGGAATTACCCCATATTTTCTTGTATTTGTTTCATAAGCAGCCCAGGTTTTCAGTTACATAACACTGTATACATTTTTCAGCTAATTTAACTATATTGTTCATAGCCAAACCAAATGATTGCAATCCAATAATTTCTTTGCCTGAATCTATCTACAAACATTTCACAGACACCAAAAACCTTTTTTTTCTTTAGCATTTTCACAAAATTCAACTGCTGTTCCCTCCAGCAACTACAGAGTTAACTTCTCACTCTCCCTTAAATCACTTGCTTGTCTCCCAACAGCCACTTTTATCAACTCAAATCACCATTCCAAGTAAGTCCTGGGTATTTGAAATATCCATGCTTGAACTTACTGACTCCTTCCTTCCGCTACACCCTTAAAGTTTTCCAACCTGCTTTCCAATCTCTCTCTCTGTTGCCTGCCTGCCTGCCTGGGCCCAATCCTGCTTTTCTTGCTGAACCGTCCCTTCCATGAGCACCAACTTTTTCCACTACCAGTTTAGCTAGGAGGGTGGGCTTTTCAACTAGCCCCCACCCTTCCTGGTCTCTTCCCTTAAACATTCTTACTTACAAGACTCCCAAGTCCTCCTTCACAAGGCTTGTCACCTGGACAAAAACACATGGCCCATTAGGCAAAGGCCATTTACTTAACATATAATTTGAAGGACTATTCTTAGAGGGTTTACCCAGAGACTCATTCATCTGTTTGACACTTAAACAGAAAAGAGAATTACACAGAGAGCAGAGGAAATTACAGTCTAAGCCAGACTTTCCCACTTCTATACACTGACCGCTACAGGGGACGGGACAGAAGGATCTCAATTCAACCTCAGAGCTTTCTTACACACGTGGCTTCCACTCGGAAGAATTACGAACGAGAGGTTCAGTTCCGCCCACACTCCTAACATCCAAATGAACAGAGCAGAAAAACAACAGTAACCGGTTACAGAACAGAACCAGAACCAGATAGTGTTTCCTTATCCTATTAGGACTCACTTTTACTCATGCAATTCTCAACATATAACACCAACAGTACCAAGCAAAGCAAACACAAAATAACAAGGGTAAAACAAATAGATGGTGTAAATTCTGCAGGACTCCCCCCTTCTTAATTGCTCACCAAACTGTGACAAATTTCTGTTACCAATCTGTCCCTTGTGTCAGGTGATCAGTCTGACACTACAGGATCATTGGGGGAAGATAAAGAAAACACATCATATAACTGAATTTTAAAGCTTCATTAATAAAATAATAAAACAACAACGGAGAGTGTTGGGAACGCTCGCACATCACTCAGGAAAATATTAATGCCCCAAGCCCGAAGCCCCTTTCATACTCACACACGTACGTCCAGACTGGTCACTTCTGTGTATAATTTTCAGAGAAGCGGGGGGGAGGTGGACAGAAGATTATCCTGTATACAGCTTGTCCGGAATTTCCAACATGCTTCTGCTCTTGGGAGGGCTGTTCTTTTACACCCTGGAATCTCCTGCGGTTTCTCTTTCAGAGATTCCAGTCCAGGTCGGCTGCCTGTGGCTTCTTTGGTGTCTCCAAGCTACACCAACTCCAGGGCCACGAAGGCACACTGTTGGATCTTACTGGACAGTTAAGCTTTGCAAATGTAATCTCAGTTCTGTAACTTGTATTGCCTTTGGTTTGCCTCTGTCTATATATTTTTTTTTCACAGCCAGCTGGGGCCGAAAGCAGTTTTTCTTTGTACTTAGCATAGTCTGCGTTGATTCTTGACCTTGAATGCAGAGCAACTTTCTCTCTATCTTAGGCCAAGCTGAATTTCAAATTAACCTGTTCCTTTCCTCAATAGACAAATTGCTCACACTGTCAGAGGCTTTTTGGTGATTAAACGCTCCTGTTAGATGTATGATCTTATCTAAATTGAAGTACCTTCTAGTGGGCATTGTTTAGACAGATTTTCACGCGTGTAAATATTCCAATTCTCTAAATACCTGCAGGTTGTTGAACCATAATGTACGTACATGTAATATGCTGGGGTACCCTTAGGGGGTGAGATGGAATGTTTAGACTGTCCCCCCACCCATTTTCCACTTACACACACAGGGAGGGTGCCCTGTCCGCGCTAGCGGCTCTTAAACTAAGGATTTCTCCCTACAGGGTATTCACATAGGAGAGGCTAATGAGGATGGCCACGACCCTCCTACACCTCCCTTCAGCAAAGAGCGTCAGCTAGTCTCAGGGAGACGGCGCCGCTTACTCTGGTTGCATCCAGTGAGATGATCAGACTGTCAGTAGCCCACACGGAAAGGAAAGGGGGAGGGAAGATGGGTACACACACTCCTAGACCCAGGTAGCTTCCTCACCAGACAATGCCAGGCCAAGTCAGCCCACCATGGGTCGGACCTCCTAAAGATCCACTAGTTACCGGGCTTGCGTTAGAGTAGTCCTGGTCACGAGCTTTTGCTTCACAGGGTACTCTGGGCGTCTTCCGGTAACAGTCACTCACACTGGCCCCCAGTACCATTCTGCATCTGATTTTGCTTTTTAGCTACAACAGGGAGAGAGGTGCACTAGGACATAGGGTCTCCCCTTTCTAGACAGGTCCCTCCTTGTCCCTGGACTATCCCTAACCTGCTTTTGAATCCTTGCACTCTGCCAGACAGGGGGAAGAACAGGAGCTACAGTGGGGGATTTTTACAAGAGTTCTTCATACAAACATCTTCAGAAGCTACACATTTGCTGACAAAACAGGAGTAATTGGAGGATCGTGTTATAATTAAGTGATCCTTCCGGTGGCCACCTTTCTGGTCCTCTAGTTGATATTGAGGCCAGTCTACTATACAGAACTTTTTAGTTTGCTTTTAGTTAGTGGATCTGATCCAAGCACTTCCCAATTCGCTAGAATGCATTCTAAGGGTGTACACCGTGCCCTGCCTGTACTCTGTCCCTGCCCCATATCCTAGGGTGACACTGGGCGTCCCCAGGTCATAACAGGCAAAAATCCAGACCACTGGACTGTTCCTACCTTATCCAAGGGACCGGTTCCTCACCGTCGCCCTCAACTGCTTCTCCACTACTAGAGCGCGTTGCACCGTAGTGCCTTCTGGGGTCGCTCACACCGCGTCTCCGCCGAGGCCCCCAGTGAAGCCACTAGTGTGCACTGGGGCGTCGGTCGTCACCGCGATCCGTTCACCTCCAGGAGGGATCCAGGCAAGGCTAATTTTCGCCTCGAGTCACCCAGGGATGCCAAAACTGTTGCCAGGCACAGAGGGTGCCGGAGGCAAGCAACAGTGGTTCGTTGCCCAGAGTGCGTAGCGCCAATAAACACACCAGGGTGGAGAAGCAAGCAAAGTTTATTTGAGATCTCAAAGCGGTGCTGGGAGACTTGACATGTCTCAGATCCAGCCCCCCTACACAAGCGGCTTTTTCCTTTTTATAATTTTTTTTTCTCTTTCTTCTTTCTCCCCCTCCTCCCCCTGTAGCAATTACATAAGCGCAGGTGCATTAAGTAATCTTGGCCGTGGCAGCTCGTTAGTAAGTTTTTCCTTCTGCAAGTTATCTTGTCCTTCTACTAAAGGTGCACAGGCCTCATTATTTCTGCTTTAGACCAGTTAGAACTGTTGAACTGATAACGGCTGTTACACCTGCCCTTTTAGGTCGATAAAGTTCAAACATGGAGGGACTCTTGTCTGCTGAGGCCTAAAACCAGGAACGCTCCGTACCCTTGTGGCCTTCACCTCCCGAATACTTAGGGTTATGCCAGAGTGACACCAACACAGGGGCCCAACCCGTAGGGGCCCTGACCCCAGCTCCAGGGGCTCAACCAGTGCGGGGCCTGACCCCTGCTCCAGGGGCCCCACTGTGTGGGCTCTGACCCCAGTTCCAGGGCCCTAACCCATACGGGTCCTGACCACAGCTCCAGAAGCTCAACCCATGGGAGCCCTGACCCCAGTTCCAGGGGCCCAATCCATGCGGGCACTGACCCCAGCTTCAGAGGCCTCACCCGTGCGGGCCCTGACCACAGCTCCAGGGGCCCAAACCGTGGGGACCCTGACCCCAGCTCCAGGGGCTTAACCCATGGGGACCTGACCCCAGCTCCAGGGGCCTAACCCGGGCGGGCCCTGACCACAGTTCCAGGGGCCTAACCGATGGGGGCCCTGACCCCAGCTCCAGCGTCCCAATCCATGGGGGCTCTTACCCCAGCTCCAGGGGCCCAACCAGTGCGGGGCTTAACCCCTACTCCAGGGGCCCCAATCGTGCAGGCCCTGACCCCAGCTCCAGGGGCCCAACCCGTGGGGACCTGACCCCAGCTCCAGGGGCCCAGCCGTAGGGGCCCTGACCCCAGCTCCAGGGGCCCAACATATGCGGATCCTGACCCCAGCTCCTGCGGCCCCACCCGTGGGGCCCTGACCCCAGCTCCAGGGGCCAAACACGTGGGGGCCATGAACCCAGCTCCAGTGACCCAACCCGTGCGGGCCCTAACCCCAGCTCCAGAGGCCCCACCGTGGGGGCCCTGACCCCACCTACAGGGGCCCAACCCGTGCGGGCCATGACCCCAGCTCCAGTGGCCCAACCCGTGCGGGCCGTAACCCCAGCTCCAGGGGCATGACCGTGCGGGCCCTGCCCCCAGTTCCAGAGACCCCACCCGTGGGGGCCCTGACGCCATCACCAGGGGCCCAACCCGTGGGGGCCCTGACCTCAGCTCCAGGGGCCCCAACCCGTGAGTCCTGAACTCAGCTCCAGGGGCCCAACCCGTGCGTACCTGACTCCAGCTCCACGGGTCCAACCCATGCGGCCCTGACCCCATCTCCAAGGGCCCAACCCGTGGGTCCCTGACCCAGCTCCAGCGCCGAACCTCGTGGGGCCCTGACCCCAGCCCCAGGGGCCACACCCGTGGGCGCCCTTGACCCCAGCTCCAGGGACCCAACCCATGCAGGCTGTGACCCCAGCAACAGGGCCCAACCCGTGGGAACCCTGACTCCAGCTCCAGGGGTCCCACCCTTGCGGGCCCTGACCCCAGCTCCAACGGCGTAAAACCGTGTGGGTCTACCCCAGCTCCAGGGGCCCCACCTGTGCGGGACCCGACCCCAGCTCCACGACCCCAACCCCTGGTGGCCTGACCTAAGCTCAAGGGGTCCCAACCCGTGCGGTCCCTGACCCCAGCTCCAGGGGCTCAACCCCATGCAGTTTCCTGACCCCAGATGGAGGAACACAACCCGTGGGGGCTCTAAACCCAGCTCCAGGGGCCCAACCCGTCGGCCGCTGACCCCAGCACCAGCGGCTGAGCCCGTGGGGGCAAAGGACCCCAGCTGCACGGCCCAGCCCGTGAGGGCCTTCACCCAAGCTCCCAGCGGCCCAACCTGTGGAGGCCTGAACTTCAAGCTCCAGGGGCCCAACCCTGGGGGACCTTACCCAGCTCCAGGGGCCCAACCCCGTGAGGACCCTGAACACAGCTCCAGGGGCCTAACCCGTGAGGGCCCTGACCCCAGCTCAGGCGCCGAACTCATGGGGGCCCTGACCCAGACTCAGGGCCCACCAGTGGTGGCACTGACCCCAGCTCCAGGGGCCACATCCGTGGGGGCCCTGAAACCAGCTCCAGGGGCTCTACCGTGCGGCTGTGACCCCAGCTCTAGGGGCCCAACCCGTGGGGGCCCTGACCCCAGCACCAGTGGCCCAACCGCAGCGACCCCTGACCCCAGCACCAGTGGCCCCAACCCGTACGGGCCCTGACCCCACCCAGGTACCAAACCGTGGGGGCTCTAACCCCAGCTCCAGAGGCCCACCCCGTGGGGGCCCTGACCCCAGCACAGGGGCCCAACCCATGGGTGCACTGACCCCAGCTCCAGAGGCTCAACCGTGGGGCCCTGACCCCAGCTCCAGGGGCCCAACCTGTGGGGGCCCTGACCACAGCTCCAGGGGTCCCCCCGTGGGGGGCCCTGACCCCAGCTCCAGGCGCCGAACTCGTGGGGGCCCTGACCCCAGCCTCAAGGGCCCAACCCATGGGGGCCCTGACCCCAGCTCCAGGGGCAACACCGTGGGGGCCCTGACCCCAGCTCCAGGGGCTCAACCCGGCGGGCCTTGACCCCCAGCTCCAGGGGCCCCACCCGTGTTGGCCCTGACACCCAGCTCCAGGACCCAACCATGGAGGCCCCTGACTCCATCTCCAGAGTTCCCCACCCATGAGGGCCCTGACTCCAGCCCAGGGGCCCCAACCCTGGGGGCCCTGACCCAAACTATCAGGGGCCCCAATCGTGCGGGGACCTGTCCCCAG